>NW_028251195.1:777500-1011036 GCF_964263255.1 Lissotriton vulgaris | reverse complement strand
TCATGAGTTTCTTCGTTGTTTTTTCCCTTGAAAGATGTTGTTGAGTCAGTGTATAGGTCTTTTATTATTTCTCTGATGTTTGGTGGAACTCTTTGCCTTGCGAGACTCTATATAATATGACCATGGCTGACAGAGTCAAAGGCTTTTGATATATCAATGAACACAACCGCTAATGAGTCACTGTTTTTTCGTGCTCCTTTTATGATATTTTGCAGGAGAGTCAGATTCTCGAGACAACCTCTCACCTTCATGAAGCCTTTTTGTCTTGTATTCAATTCAACAAAAAATGAGAGTCTTCTAGTTAATATTTTTGTGAATAACTTCATGAATGCAGTACCGATGGTAATTGCACACCAGTTACTGATTTTTGTAAGTTCACTACATCCTTGGATATCAAAATTGACCGGTTCTTTTTGATAATTTTTGTGGTACTCTTCTCATCAACAACCAAGATGTTAGAACTCTGGGCAGCAGTCTTGGATGCTTGCTGTGCACTTTATTTAGTTCATTCAGACCTATCTTATCAGGCCCCACTGCTTTTTTTAGATTGGAGCTCTCAAAAGCATGAGTTATTTCGAGCAGTGTTATTTCTTTGCACAGATTATCAATTTCATATCCTCTGGTATTCGATCTATCGGTATGAATTTAGGGTTCTTTTTGTTTTCTTTTTCAATTATGCTTTTGTAGTATTGAAAGATTTCATCAGCACTGATTTGGCAAGTGGCATCTTCTGCCCCATCAGTGATAATCCTGACAATTTTCTTTTTATCTTTCTTAAACATTGTCTGGTATTCTTTATAGCTGCCTTTTGCTTTTGCATAATTTTTCTTGTGCGTCCGAGTAAGCCGTTAGTTTTTTTTGTCTTTTTTTGTTATTTTGTTTCCTGCTGAGGCATTCTGGTGCTCGTCTTGAGCAGAGTTCATAGGCACATTATTGATTTCACTTGTTGGTTTATTTGTTGTTACTCTAGCTAGATGAGGACATATATCAGTGGTGTTTTCGGTTATATAAGTCACTACTTCATCCATCAGATCCATAGCAGCATCGTGCTGCTCTACGTTTTGAGTGTATTTCTCGATTTCTGATATTCTGTCTTCCAGTTCATCAAAGTTCTTGTTTTTTTGCGCACGTTTTCGAGTGATAAAGTCTCTGTGCTTTTCTGTTGTTACTTCCACTGTAACCTCTGGTTCATCGCAAGAGTCATTTTCAGAAACATTTGATGCTTGCGGTACATCTTTTGCAGATTTTTTGCTTTTATCTCTTCTATTTCTTCTTTTTTCTGCAATTTGTTTACTGTTCTTGTTGTCAAAATGTGGAACCATCAGCGCATTAATATTCCTCTTATTTTCATATATTTTTTCTAATTATGCTAGTAGCAGTATTTCTTCCTGTGACCATAATTTTGACGGTTTGCTGCTTGCTAGAGCTGCTAGTCTAGTCTCATTTTGTGCTCTTGGATGCGCATGCTGAGCATGTTGAGAAACACCAATTTTTGTTCCAAATCTGAGATCACAGAAGCTGCACAGGAATGGCAGCACTCCTTTTTGAGGTCTTCCTTTACATTTGGCATAATAGCATGCAATATTGTGATATTCTGCTTCTTTGTCACATTTTGAACAGTACGTCTTGAGATAGAAGCCTTTGTGCTTGTTGGAGACATGTTTTCTCAGTGACTTTTTTGGTGTAATCACTTTTCTTTGTTATTACATCTTTGCTGACCTCGTACCCATCGGGAAGATTATCAAATTTTGCTGTATCAATGTCATTCTTGGCTGAGGTGGCTACAAACTCAATGGATTTGCTGAGGTCTACTGATGTGTCTTCTTCTGCTATAGTGGGTGTACTAAAGCCTATATCGTGATCTGAATCGTTGTTATTTGTTGCATTGTTGGAAGCTAGTGCTGGTTTGTCAAATTCGGTGAGGAGGTTAATGATTTCTGGGAAAGACAGCACCTCCTTACGCCATCTTAACGGGGTTTTTATTCTCCAGGAACTACCCCATCTGGAATTGGGTTCGTTTGCTCAACCATTTCTCACTATTGCGCTCGCTGCCATGATAGAACCTTGTTTGGCCTGTCTCTATATGCTTCTCTACGCAGGGACTAGCATTACAGAGGCAGTTACCGGCGGGACCACTGGAAGGTAAAGGCCACTACAACCGAGAATAGGTTAAGAGAGTCCTAGTTACTCCAGCCATTTACCAGCACTTCGTTGAATTTCTTGACTTTGACATTCAGAGCACTGAGCAGAAATCACATTGCATCAATATCTGCCTCGGGCCTTCGCAATGCTTTGTGTTAATTAAACAGTTGGATTCCCCTGGTCCGGCCCAGTTCTAATTCAGCTGCTAGGTGCCGACCAAGGCATAATGCCGGTTTGCGCCCCCGGGGAGGTGGCATGGGGAGATGTGACCACAACACCTGCGGCGAGCCACAGGAAGGGCCCAGCTCGCGTCCAGAGTCGCTGCTGCCACAGAGGGCGGTGCCTCGTCCATTCATGGCACACGCCTAGGCCCGCTTCGCGCCCCAGCCTGACTGACTCAGCCCTTAGAGCCAATCCTTATCCTCAAGCTCCGGATCTGACTTGCCGATTTCCCTTACCTACATTATTCCAACATGCCAGAGAATGTTCACCTTGGAGACCTGCTGCGGATATGGGTACAGCCCGACACGAAATTTACACAATCTCCCCCGGATTTTTAAGGACCAGCGAGTGCTCTCCAGACACCGCCAGAACCGCAACACTTTCTAAGGATCAAGCCCCTCTGTCGGGGCGAACCCATTCAAGGGCACTCTGCTCTTCTGAATGAAAATAGAACTCTCCCCGGGGCTCCCACCAGCTACTCTAGGATCGTTTGTGTTACCGCACTGGAAGCTGCGAATGTGCCGGTCACCGCCACTCCGGGTTCGGGGATCTGAACCCGACTATCTTTTAATGAGCCAAGGGCAAAGGAGGCCATCGCCTGTCCCTTTCAACGGTGCTCTCCCATCTCTTAGGACTGACTGACCAATGTTAAACTGCAGTTCACATGGGACCCTTCTCCACGCTGGCCTTCAAAGGACTCTTTTGAATATTTGCTACTACCGCCAAGATCTCCACCTGGGCCTTTGCCCGGGCTTCCATGCGCACACTGCGGCCCTCCTACTCATCTCGGCTTAGCCCCTGTGGCTCTCAGCGTCGACAGCGGCAAGGATGGGCCCAACGCTCCAGCGCCATCCATTTCCAGGGCTAGTTGATTCGGCAGATGAGTTGTTACACACGCCTAAGCGGATTCCGACTTCAATGGCCACCGTCCTGCTGTCTATATCAACCAACACCTTTTCTGAAGTTTGATGAGCATCGGCATTGGGCACCTTAACCCGCCATTCAGTTCATCCTGCAGCTCCAGTTCTGTTTATCAAAAGTGCCCCACTAGGCACTCGCATTCCATGCCCGGGTCCACACAAGCGAGCCGGGCTTCTTTCCTATTTAACCCCTTCGACGCTCATGACAGAACGGTTCCGTCATCACCGTTGGTTGGGCTGTGCGGATGATGGAACCGTTCCTTCACGACCATGCCCGTTTTTGAATCTTCAGCAAAGTGCGAAAATTTGCGCCGCACTGAAGCGGTTAAAGTTTGAGAATAGGTTAACCTCTAATCATTTGCTTTACCAGATAAAACTGGGGGCTCTGAGCGCCAGCTCTCCTGAGGGAAACTTTGGAACGAACCAGCTACTAGATGGTTTGATTAGTCTTTCGCCCCTATACCCAGGTCGGATGGCCCATTTGCACGTCAGGACCGCTATGGACCTCCACCAGAGTATCCTCTGGCTTCGCCCTGTCCAGGCATAGTTCACCATCTGTCAGGTCCTATCACGCATGCTTATGCTCCCCCTCTCCGACAGAGCAGGAGAGATGAGCCTATGTGTGTGCCGGTCCTCACCTTCATTGCGCCACAGGTATTCACTCGGCCTGCCGACTTGTGCAAGTGTTAGACTCCTTGGTCCATGTTTCAAGATGGGTTGGGTGGGTACCCGACATTGCCGCAGACCCCTGCCATCTGGTGTGTGAGTCTCCTCCCGGTGGCGTGACGTGGCCGGGCTCACTGAGCACAGTCCACCCCAAAAGTTGCGCACGGGGCCCAGTTCCCCCTTCCCCACCCCAGCGTTCCTCGAGGGGTGGCCGGGAGCGGGTGCCCAGGGGAGGGCGCGGAGGTGATTCAATCTCCCTAGGCCCCGTGGACACGGCAAAGCTGCTGCCAGGGCAGCTGTAACACTCTTTGCCGGAGCGTAGGGCCACCTGCTACCCAAAGCCTTCCCATCCGACCCGGAGCCGGTTGTGGTGCACCGCCACAGAGGAAATGTGTCCTGCAGGGACAGGTAGGCCTGGGTGCCGGTCCCGTGGAGGTTATCTGGAACTCCCGGGCCACTGACCTTTCCACCGTGTTGAATCCTCCGAGCAGACTGCACGGACCCCACCCGTTTACCTCTCGACCGTTTAACGCCGTCTTGAACTCTTACTTTAAAGTTCTTTTCAACTTTCCCTTACGATACTTGTTGGCTATCGGTATTGCGCCTGTATTTAGCCCTAGATTGATTCGGTCTTCTGTACGCCACATTTCCAGCACCCGCGCTGGGCGGGGATTCGGTGCTGTGCTCTTCCCTCTTTACTCACCGTTATTGGGAAATCCTGGTTAATTTCTTTTCCTCTGCTTAGTAGTATGCTTAAATTAAGCGGGTCACCACGTCTTATCTGAGGTCGTAGTCGGAAAAATGCCGAAGCGTTGGGGGGAGCCAGGGAACGCCAGCCTGGCATTGCGGCAGCACGTGCCCTCTCTCCCTGGATGGGGTTCACTCTTCCCAGGAAGCTGGAGACGGTGGTGGGCACTCAAGGCATGTGCATGCAGGCAGCCTTGCACCCCGGGACAGGCCCAGGGCGGACCGGCCACCATTCCCCCTGCCGAGGCAGGAAAGCAGGGTTAGGTGCACCAGCGGTGTACCTCTGTGAAAGGACCCGGTGAGGGACCCTGCCACCAGCAATCAGGAGGGTCTGACCTTGTGGGGGGGAGGAAGGGAAGCAGAGCTAACCCTGCGATGGCCCCGGTCACATCCCAAGGAAGCACATCTCAGGATCGATCAACCCTCAGACATGCATAGCCGTAGCCCGGGAGGAACCCAGGGCCGCAAGGTGTGTTTGAAGTGTCGATGATCAATGTGTCTTGCAATTCAAAGTAAATCACGGAGCTAGCTGCATTCTTCATCAACCTGAAAGCCAAGTGATCCACCGCCAAGAGTCACAGGCAACTTTTCTAACACATTCTTCCACCTGTGGGTGCAGGAGAGGCGGGAGGAAGGCCACACCGCCCCTCCCTCAACCACACAGTGAGACAGCCTGGGCACCCTGTTCAAGGCTTCCCCCTCTGGGAGTCAGACTGCACAGTTGGGAGAAAAATGCATTCCCAGGCGCTCTGCCCAGGATTAAACGGACAAGGGGGGCTCCCGGAGTGATGGGAGCTGGCAGCCTCACCGCCACCGGATCATCACAGAGTAACCAGGAGGGATGTGTGAGTCTTCAAACCTCTCAGCCCAGCCTCACGGGACCGGGTCGAACCGGGTACCCCACCTGCAAGTCAGCCATCCGTCACTGGGTGGCCAGAGCCATGCCAGCGGGCTGGTGAGCAGACCACCCCACCTTTGCCCAGGTCAGAGGCGCGGGAAAGGAAGAACCAAGTGGCTCCCCATCCCACACGCCTCCCACAGAGAGGAGCAGGGGTTCCATATCAGTCCCTTAGCTCCTTCTCTTCTAGGCCGTCCTGCCGTATGATAAGGGCCCTTCCTCATTTGTCCAAGGCCCGGCCGTGCTGGGACTCGGGCATTGGAGGGCCCAGTTGGCTCCAGGGCATTTCGGAGGGGGGTGGTATCAGCCCAGGGAGGCACTAATATGTTATATTATAGTGGCTTATAGAGTGCACGGCTGCCCCAGCAAAGGGGCGTCCCGGCCCTGAAAACAGAAAACTGCATGGCTAGTGGTCAAAGGCAAGAGGAATGTTTTGATAGCTATACAAAAAGGCAGATTGGACCTTATACTGCGAATGGAAGAAGGGAGCGCGTTCCAAAGTTTTGAGGCCAACACACAGAAGGAGCGCCCTCCAGCATGGAGCCTCCTCACCCCACGGACAGCCACAAGATTCTGTCCCATAGACGGGAGTAGGCAGGAGGGGGTATAAAAGGTGTGCTGATTGGCCAGGATACCAGGAGAAGAAAAATTCAAGAATGTAAACATAATGCAGAGGGCCTTGAATTCTATATGCTTGGCCACAGGCAATCAATGGAGGCGACGGGTGGAGTTAGAAGTGGTGCACCTCCTAGACAGACCAAAGAGAGATTGGGCAGCCGCATTCTGAACCATTTGCTTACAATTTCAGTCTGGTTGGACCCCAAATATAGGGACCTGGTATAGTCCAGTTTTGACATAATCAAAGCCTGGACAATAACCTGCCTGATTCGGTTTACCCCACCGCGGGGGTCGTGCCGGGTGAGTGTAGGTTCTCTCTGGGAGGGCCTACCCCTGTGCCCCACGGAGAGAGGGACGGGACAGCGGCCGCCCCCATCCCCAGTCCCGATGAGGGCTTGCTTGCCCCATTGGAACGCATTGCGCATGACCAGATGGCCAAGAGGGAAAAGGCACAACCAGATGGCCGGACACGAAGGACGCCCATTAGCCCTCTCTGCGCCTTAAAGGAAGGGCTCCCACCTGCACTTGGAGGGCTGGGTCTCGGGCATAGGGCTGCAAGTGGGGCCCCCGATGGAACTCTGACCTGTGGCCCGCAGGCATCTTGACATGCAGGCGAAGTGGGAGCGGCCTGCCTTGGCCTGATGAACTCCAATATACGGGCACCCAGACCCTTGGCTGATCACAGAATGTGGGCTCCCGCACCCCAGGGCCCTCTGGAGCCGAGGCCCCAGAACCGGTCCCTGTTTCTGACCCCAGCCAGGCCAGGCAGGCGGAAGCCTCCACAGGCACCAGGGACTTCTATCCCAGGCAGACAGACCCTTGGCAGACCCCAGGATGGGGGCTCCCGCACCCCAGGCCCTGCCCGAAGCCCAGGATCATGCCCGAGTCTCTGCTTCTCAACCCAGCCAGACCGTGGAGATCTGGGAGCCTGCCCGGGCATGAGAGATCCCCGTCCCGGGCACACAGACCCTCAGCTGGCCGCAGGATATGGGGTCCGACTCCTGCACCTCGGGGCCCGCCGGAGCCCAGGCCCCGTGCCCTGCTTCTGTAGAGGCTAGTGGGGAGCAGAGCAGAGTTCCACTGAGTTTTTTCATAACTCAGTTGAACTCTGCATAGTGGCACTATGCCAGCGCCGCCCAGGGTTATTTTTGATAATGTGAAGTGACTGTTTTTGTTCCAGGCACACAGAAAGATGGGAATTGGTCCTTGGTTTCTGACCTACATCAAGGCCCTTTACAATGAGTCAGCTGCGAGAGTAAAGAGGGTGCTCTCTCCCCATTTCTCATCGAGTACAGTACTCATCAGGATTGTTGCTTTCCTCTGCTCCTCTTTGTCCTATCTGTAGAACCCTTGGTAAAGTTAATCAGGAATGATGCACAGATTAAAGGTTTCTGCTGGCCGAATGGAGTGGAAGATATAGTTTCTCTGTATGCGGATGATATCCTGATTTTCCTACAATGCCCACAAAGCTCACTTCAGTGCCTTGCAGCCCTAATATTGCTTCCTTGCTGCGATGCATTCATAGAGATCTCGAAGCTTGGACTTCGTTACCCATCTCCATGGTAGGATCCTGTGCTGATGGGATGCCCTTAAACAATAGTAAATGTATGATTAACTTACTAACCAAACCCTGTTATCAGCCAAAATAGAGTGACACGAGTATCACAGTTGCCTGCTTTAGAGCTTGGGACTTAATAAGTATTCCATACTTGGGGGAAGGTGGGTCTAAGACCATATCAAATCATTTGAACACATAGTAAGGGGGAGCCAGAGTATCTCAAGTTACAGTTTTTAGATACTTACAGTGTCGCCATGCTCAGGCAATTTATAAAGACAAGTTAGGTGACATGCCAGACTTTAATCCAACTAAAGCAAAGCTTGCTATGGATCCTTGGGGTTGGAAAGGGATGTCTAGGCATACAGATCTCATCTGCTTAACTCCCCAAGGCTACTGACGGGTTACATTTGGTCTGCGAACAACATGAAGTGGGTGAACTGAAGAATTGCAAGAAGCAGGAGGCAACAATAGTCATTTGTGAATTGATCATCCCATGCAACTTTAGTAACATCCTATCCAACTACTTTCATAAGACCTGGTATAACCCAAACAGAGTGATGAGGATGGATAGGGTAGTTGTCCCTGCGTACATGCTTTGTGGGTAGGAAGTAGGTACTTTTTACAATGTAATCTGGGACTGGCCGTACATTTGGCAGTAGTGCAGAGCAAATGTCATGCTCTAGCAAAGGTGTTAGGCACCCCCACTAAGCCACACCTCAAGGTAGTATTATTGAGAATAATGGAGGACTGGCAGCCTGATTAGGGCAAATGACTCTAGCTGGTCGTGGCTTCATGGTAGCAAAAAGAGACATAGCACACAACTGGTGAAGAGATGTGTTCCCCTCATCAGTGACTGATGAGAAGAATGCACTGCTCTGCAGATGCTGAAAAAAATATTCATAAACGGAGGGGATATACTACTAAATAGCAAAAGATATGTGGTAAGCGCCAAACTAGTCACTATAAATCTTGATTCTAAAGGGGAATTTTCTGCTCGGTGTTCCACTTAATCTAGATATTATTGTAACACTATTAAGGTATGGTGCTGGTTCCCGATCGAGTTGCTAATTCTGAAATATTGTTTTTTATTACAATAAAATGATGAAAAAAATTTAAAGATATATTAAAACAAAACAAGAAACATCACAGGTGTTAGGTTCAGCTACAAATCTGACTTCCCGTGAAATGCTGTAATAATCTACTAGCACAATGGTAAAGCTTTTTGTGTAATCTAATGACTGAAAAGGTGCTTTAACATCCTTAGTTTGCTTTGCCATTGTTCACCCAGCAGCATTACCAATTGCGAAGTTGGTTCGACAGTTCTACATTGCCTGTAACGGCCCATTCATACAACAAAGCCTTTCTCTTCCTCATTGATTTGGATGTCCATACCTGGTTACCAAAATCCAGAATGAATTCTTGACTTCATTTTTTTGTCAGATGTGAGAAATTGGATTCATATTTGGTGCCTACCTCAAGAAATGATCACAACCGTTGGTAAGGTGAACCCTCAAATTCACTAAATTAACCTCAGCTCGAGCCACTGACAGCTATGGCACAAAGCAGACTGGATGAATTTAAGGCAATGTGTGAAGTTTCTATGCAGTTTTATAAAACAGTAATAAAGTTAAAATACAAAACAATAAAAGTCCCAAACTGAATTAGAAACAGCATACAATTTAATAAACAATCATTGGAAAAGTCAATAGGTCTGGTCTTTAATGGCTTCTCACTGAGCGATTAGCTTTGCAATGCTGTGTAAATGTAGGTGCTCATCTTTGAACTGGGTTACCCATACTTTATTGTCAATGAAAAACGGCAAACCCCATTGACCTCTGAATGATTTTGGAACACTTTATCATTTTTAACTATTGTAAACATAAACACATAAGATTTCAATCAGCACACAAGAAAAGTATTTGTTCAATGTACAATCAAAACAAATTCTTCTTATTATTCAAATTCCTTTCTTGATTTCTTTCTTTAAATTTCATTTCTTCCAAAGCACCATAGTAGCCACCGCGTTTCATCCTCCTTTGAGGACTTCTTCAGGGCTACAAAACATAGACAATGGAGTTCATTATTTAAAACGAATTATATACATAAATACATTAATCATTATACAAAACAATAAAACATTATTTACATTAATTTACACTGTAGAGGCCTTTACATATCAAAACCATTTCAGTAACAGCTAATCTCTATTCAACGTGGAAATGACTGGATGATCATCAAAACTATATTTTTAACACAAATACATACAAATTATATACAGATCATGACATTATGGGAAACCCCCAAATAAAGAAGAAGGGGGTAATGTCAAATTTCATGTCCACCCGTGTTTAATTACAGGGTTGGTACCTGTATGTCTTATAGTACATAGAAGGCGTATACTAAATTATACATTTGTTCTAAAAGAGCTCTTCTCACACTCCATAGTTCATTGTAACATATACCTGTACACAGAATTTACTGAAATCTGAATTCCTGGTATTCTCGAGGTAACTTAACTCATAAATACAATACCGTTAGACTTTATCAATGCAAGTAAAATTTCATACAAACAGTCCTTTCAAGCCAATCTAAAACCGTATGGTTCTCCCCATAGCATATAGCTAGCAGACTAGGAGGCAAGATACTTTCGGAAGCAACTAGACTTAGAGATGTTCAGATCCATATATGTGTCCCAAGGAACAGTTTAGACTTCAGTGAATGGCCAATGAGTAAAAGTAATAAATATATTTATGTACCTTAAATTTCAGATATTAGCTTCTGTGAAAATGAACCACTTCTGATTTTATTACAGTACGCCTTCC
This sequence comes from Lissotriton vulgaris, assembly GCF_964263255.1. Lineage (NCBI taxonomy): Eukaryota > Metazoa > Chordata > Amphibia > Caudata > Salamandridae > Lissotriton > Lissotriton vulgaris. Next base: position 1,000,443 of record NW_028251195.1, on the reverse strand, counting down.
GATATTAGTCCCAAGTCCGACAGAGGGCAAACATTTCAAAAGGGCTAGTTAAGAGACAAGCCAAATCATATCCTCTTAACTACTAAATCCCTAGTTGATCCTATCAGGTCACAGATTTTATTATATATAATATAATAATGTAGGCCCTTTTGTTCCATGTATCAGTGTTATACTAAACATATTCAAAGCTTTTCTTATTCCAAAACCATATACACTGTATATCCCTCTTAATAAGACTTTCTTCTTAGCATGACATGATTCTATATCCAGTGAAGACCCTACCTGTGTTTATTTGTTAGTGTCCAGTGCTTGAATTCCGTTTCTTTTCTCTCTCTTAAGCCTGGCACAATCTGCAACACGTGATGTCTTTGTCTATTATGTTGAGCCATGGTAGGCATCATATCCTAATACTGTAAAACAAGAGCCCCATATAAGAAGACACTCATGAGAATCTTCACACTGATATGACCACGTAACCCTATTCACAGAATGTACTAGACAAGTGGGCATATTTATTCGGTTTGACATACCCCATAGATAGCTGGACTGGCAAAGTTTAAAATATAATATATGAAACAGGAATATTAGGCCTGCTCAATATGCCACACAGCTGACAACCCATAGATCCACAAAATTGTAAAAGCAATGTCAGATATATTCTCATATATTTTGAAATGTTTGCCCTCCGTAGGACTGTTTGTATGAAATTGTACTTGCATTGATAAAGTCTAATGGTATTGTGTTTATGAGTCGATAATCATCTAGTCATTTTCACGTTGAATAGAGATTAGCTGTTACTGAAATGGTTTTTATATGTAAAGGCCTCTACAGTGTAAATTCATGTAAATAATGTTTTATTGTTTTGTATAATGATTAATGTATTCATGCATATAATTGATTTTAAATAATGGACTCAATTGTCTATGTTTTGTAGCCCTGAAGAAGTCCTCAAAGGAGGACGAAACGCGTTGGCCACTATGGTGCTTTAGAAGAAATGAAATTTAAAGAAAGAAATCAATAAAGGAATTTGAATAATAAGAAGAATCTGTTTTGATTGTACATTGAACAAATACTTTTCTTGTGTGCTGATTGAAATCTTATGTATTAACTATACTTAAGCTGTTCACCTTGTTTAAGCTCCATTGACTGTCATAATAAGATCTCTTTCCACAGAAAAGGCAGACAGCTTCTAAAAGTATGCTAGAATGCTTGCTTTTTCTTAGTTAGTTGTGTATAGCAGATGCTTTAACCTTAGAACATTTGTGGCATTTCCTATTCATGCCTCAGTACCTTTCTTTGCACTTTGTAGGCATTATCAGATTTAATTTTTACAATGTAATCTATTTGGTCATTATGATCAAATTTTTAATGCTGTAATAAACACTGCACGTTAAAAATAAAGTTAATATACAAGAGCTATGCTATATGTTCCTACTAAACAGGCAGCCACAAGCGCAGTTACATTACAGGCATAGGGTCATTGTTTCAATGGTGCAGCAGGTGCAGTGACACCAGGACCAAAAGCTCTGTGGACCCCACTAAACACCTACAATTTCTGTATTTTACTACTAAACAGGCGGTCAACAGTGCAGGTACCATGCAGACAACAAGGCCATGACTTGAATGGTGCAGCCAGTGCAGTGGCACCAAGCCCAAAAGTTGTCAGAAATCCTCTAAATACCAAATGTTGCAATATTTATCTAGTAAATAAGTAGTCAAAAGTAAAGTTACCTTACAGGCAATGTGGTCATTATTTGATTGGTGCAGCATGTGCAGTGGCACTAGGGCCAAAGGTTGTCATAACTTCTCTAAACACCAAATATTGCTATATTTTTCTTCTAAACAGGCACTCACAGATGCAGTTATCTTGAAGGCACTAGGGGCATGATATGAATGGTGCAGCAGGTGCAGGGGCACAGGGCTGAAAAGTTGTCAGAACAAACACATAATATTGCTATAACATCAATTAATTATATGTGTCCGTCTTTCATTTCATTTTTCAAAATGTTGCTATTACTTACCCGCACTATACCACTAGTAAAAGCACAATATATTGCCTTTTTGTACATAAACAGGCCATAATACTTTAACAGACATTCTATAACTTATATTGTACAACTACTCAGCAAGCTACAACTTACAACATAAAACAGTTTATTATTAATCACTTAGGTGAAACCTAATGCATTTACCAATGTTTGTTTTATATATACATATACATATATATATATATATATATATATATATATATATATATATATATATATTCACTTAAAAAACCATAGGTTTCAGGTCATATGTCATATATAGTTAGGAGTTAGCATTTAAAAAACCTTTGAAATTCACTGTAAAAACCATATGTTTCAGGCCTTATATAGTTAGGAATTAGCATTTAAAAAACCATTGAAATTGCTCCTATATAGTTAGTTGTACTAACTATACTTCGTGCACCCGCAATCCACTGCTGAGGATGTCACATATGACATCATTCATGACATGGTCAGTGACATCACTGATGACATCTCAAATGACATCAATGATGCCCCCTGCACCATGCGCGATCCCCGTGATTTTTCAACAACAACAAAAAAAAATTGGGGGGGCTGGGGGGGTCCTTGTGGGACCCCCTGAGCAGGCCTAGGGGGTCAGGGTACTTCTACCCTGCCCCCTTTTTGAGTTCTACATGTTTGTTTTTCTGATTTCCTGTGCCTCAGTCTACCAAGGCACAGGAGTGCTTCCAACAATTTCTGTTTTGGGGTGTTGACAGACATTGGCAGCCAATCAGCATGCAGCTCGCGCACGCTAAGGTCCGCGCATGTTGCAGGACAGTGCAAGGACAGTGCGCGTACGGGCGCGCACTGTGTCCCGCCTATAGATATATAATTTGAAAAAAGTCGATTTTCTCAACAATTAATGAAGGGATTTTCACCAAATATTCAAAAGGCACTTTTGCATACCAGGCTCTACCATTTTGTCAAGTTTGCAGTAATTCCATTCAGCCGTTCGTGCTGTAGCTGTGTCTAAAGGTCCTATGGAAAATTGCATTGGACTCAATTTTCACATTCAATTTTCTCATAAACTACTGGAGGGATTTACACCAAACATACAAAAGGCACTGCTCCATACCAGTCCCTACCATTTTGCCAAATCTGGTGTAATTCCGTTCAGCCGTTGGAGCTGTAGCCTTGTCAGTATATATATATATGATATATGATATATATATATATATATATATATTACCTACTGGCTATCGCCAGTAGGTATATATAGTTAGGATTAATTCCCTATGGGATTTCTGAAAATTCTATGTCTAATAACTTTGGCGTTTGAGGACGGAATCGGCTGAAATTTTCAGGAAAATGGCACATTTTGTTTCTGAGCAGCCCCTGAAAATTTGGTGGAGTTTCGTCAAGGGGGGGCTGAGAAAAAAGGGGGGTCCCAAAACGCGTTTTTTCCATTCATTTTTCCATAGGGCGGTTGGACTCACTTTTAGCTCGAACGGCTGAATGGATTTGCACGAAACTTGGCAAAATTGTAGGGACTGTTAGCCCGATGTGCCTTTGCTAGGTCTCAATATATGTGCTCCAGTAGTTTTTGAGAAATTAACGTTCAAACCAAGATATATATCTGTAACAGCGCTCTGGGCAGCGATCCGGTCCGCTTACTGTTCGCGAAACGGAACTTTGCGCGCAGAAAGCTGATTGGCTCTCCGGTGTCTGTCAACATTCTAAACAGTCCGGAGCGGCCGCCATCTTATCTCTCGGTAGGATCGAGAGAGAAGAGGTGAAAAACGAAGGGGGAATTTATTGAAAGGGTGCAAGGTATACCCCTCTTGACCCCCTAGGATTGTTGTTGGGGTTATTAAAGGGTCCCGTGGGGAAAATAAAAAAAAATGATTTTTCACGGTAGAAGCGTTTCCCGGGCCGCGAACTGGGCCGCAAACTGGTAGCGAAACGGGAATTCGCCATTTTGTGCTTCGTTTTAATTGTTTAGAGACAAAAATTATCACCGCACATCGGCCACAATGCATGAATATCGTTGAAAAGTCAGCGATATTCATGCATTATCCAGCAAATGCTCTTAGCCATGTTATCCACCTTCCATTGGATAACAGAAAGCTGATTGGCTCTCCGGTGTCTGTCAACATTCTAAATAGTCCGGAGCGGCCGCCATCTTATCTCTCGGTAGGATCGAGAGAGAAGAAGAGGTGAAAAACGAAGGGGGAATTAATTGAAAGGGGGCAAGGTATACCCCTCTTGACCCCCTAGGAATGTTGTTGGGGTTATTAAAGGGTCCCGTGGGGAAAATAAAAAAAAATGATTTTTCACGGTAGAAGCGTTTCCCGGGCCGCGAACTGGGCCGCAAACTGGTAGCGAAACGGGAATTCGCCATTTTGTGCTTCGTTTTAATTGTTTAGAGACAAAAATTATCGCCGCACATCGGCCACAATGCATGAATATCGCTGAAAAGTCAGCGATATTCATGCATTATCCAGCAAATGCTCTTAGCCATGTTATCCACCTTCCATTGGATAACATGGCTAAAAACCGCTCTGTGCGTGAGCTTTTTTTTTTTTTTTTTTTTTTGCTGCGTGACGTTTGTTAACGTTCGATTCGATGGAAATCAGGAAGTGTTGAACACCATTTTGTCACTGCGAGTAAATATTTTGTTATAAATGAATCCTTATTGATAAACATTGTCTGCGCCATCTTGCGTTTTTGTCCAATGCCACAATTTTGTCGTGCACGGCAGCCATTTTAGATGCCTTGACCAGGGCCACTCTCTGCACGCCGTCGATTCTCAGCATGGCTCCCCACCCTCGCACGCATCTCCCCCACGCAATGGTCACCCCCGCTCTCTCTCTCATGCATGGGCCATATACTTCCCCCATCTGCGCTGCTCTTCTCTGAGAATCACACCCTGTGCCCGTTCGACACCTCCCTTTCACCCTATTCACTACCGCACCCTCTGACACTTCTCTTCCTCTGTGTCCGATTGTGCAGGCCGGACCTAGGCTATCACCTAGCCCTGCGGATGTAGTGTATGGCTCCAGCTGTAGAGTATCCAGACATGCCAACCCTCCCGATTCAGGTGTGAGAATACTGATTTCAGTGCTAGTCTTTCGTTTCCCGATTCCTGCAAGGAAAAACCCGGGGGCATATTTCCAACAACTAGCGGTAATTTTTGTCTCTAACTTGTTTAGAGACAATAATTATCGCCGCACTTCGGCGAATTTTATCGCACATAAACCTTGCTATTAGCAAGGTTTATCGCAAATGCGATAAAAAACGGCCGCAATGCATGAATATCGCTGAAAAGTCAGCGATATTCATGCATTAGTCAGCAAATGCTCTTAGCCATGTTATCCACTTCCCATTGAACAAGCGCATGGTCTTTTAAAGATTTGTGAAGTACTCGGGGCGGGGGGGGGCACTGGCAGCAATTTGCAGGCCAGGCAGTGTTCAACACGTGCATCACCCTTTCTCTGCCTGCTATTGCGCTCCATGCTTCGGAAAGGTAAGAAAAAGAACGTGCATTTGAGTTTGAAATGTCCGATCTTGTAGCAGTACACTTGCAAAGCCCACACATGACAATAACCCGATTCAAGGCCCCATTCACCCGATTTTTAAAAAAAATATAGTACTCCAAGACAGTTACATTTTAAAACTTTATTAATATTTAAATATAACGAACGCAACAAAAACTGTAAATATATTTAACCATTTTTTGAAATTAACCAGAACTATAACGATAACAACAACAATAACAATAATATAACTTTTATGCCTAAATTACGCAAACATTTAGCTAATCTGCTAAAGGGGGGAGTCGCCATTTCTTTACAATAATCAATAATGAAAAATCCACATCAATAGGGTTGCCCGTTTTGTCGATGCAGCACTATAGTGCAATATACACAGCACCTGGGGTGTCAAGAGTGAACAGGTCTTTCTTTGTTCCTTAAGATGTTATCTCCGAGAATGCTGATGCATTGGTGTCTGTACACTTCTTTGTCAATTCTGTCAAGATGATAACTGCTTTATAAACAGACGATATCTTTGTTTCGTCATTAGTGTTAAGTGTGTCTGAAACTACAGTGCCCTTCTGTTTTTTTTTCTTCAGGCTCTACAGAGTTTTGTGTGTTGTTCTTTTGAGCGACAATTATTCCAGAGGTTTCAGGTTCACTTGTTTTGTTCTGCAGTGAGTTAACAGCTTTAGAGAGTTCATGTTTATTTGCTATGTCCTGCTGTTCGTGATCTGCTTCAGAGACGTCAGCCTCATTTTTTATGTTTCAGTAGATCCTGGACCTGCCCGGCCGCGCCCAAAATGGCGCCGGTGTAAATGGGACTCGTAACTGCTTGTTCTGTACTGGTTGCCCAACCTTGATATCACGAGATACATATGCAGTTTTGAAGCACATGGCGGAGGCTTGTCTGCTGTAGTGGGGCGCCCCTTTATCGTTTCAGTCGCCATTCCGCCCGCTTTTGCTACACTGTGCCTCATCCGCCATTCAGCTGTTTACCGCCCGCTCTTACGGCTACAGCGTCTCGCTCACCATGTAGTTGAGTTGCTCCCACTCTTGCGGTGCAGCGGTAGGCGGCTTCCACAGGACTCTTAAAATGGCGGCCGGCTCTTCGGATTTGGGCCTGGTCCAGTAAAATGGCCCTGGGACACCTTGGAACTCGGACGCTTGTCTGCCAGGGCTTGGGTTCCATTCTCGAAAGCGTCCCTCAGCCTTGAAGATTGTACAAAAGTCTTGGGGGCCCTCGACTCCCGCAGGCTTCCGGTGGGGAGCGGCTGCCATGATTGCTTGCGGAATGGCCACGACGGAGCTACGAGATGGTGGTGCTCTCATGGTGACGCCAGCTTCAGTCTGAAACATCCAGAAACAAGGTGGGGCTTTCATCGTTTGGGGAAAAAAAATTTTTTAATCCAATGAAAAGTGTTATTTTTAGGTCACATGACCTAGTCTTACATAATTAGGAAAAGAAAAGTAAAATGAACCAATGAAAAGTTTTATTAACAAGTCACATGACCTGTTATGCTTACGTTACGCGCTGCGCGGCGCGCTCTGGATCGTTTCCGGGAAGCTGCGCCTTGCGCACCGGAGCACATCCGGGTGCGCTAACGCGTCGCGTCATATGACGCATTACGCGACAATGCAGGTGCAGAATATAGTCAAAATGTCTCCACCAACCAGCGGTCGGAATTCCACCGCTTTCAGCAGTCCAAAAAGTTCGGTTAAATCTTAAGAGCGGGAGCAACTCAACTACATGGTGAGCGAGACGTTGTAGTCGCAAGAGCGAGCGGTAAACAGCTGAATGGCGGAAGAGGCACAGAGTACCAAAAGCGGGCGGAATGGCAACTAAAACGGTAAAGGGGCGCCCTACGACAGCGTGTCTTCAGGTGAAACGGATTGTGGGACAAGGTCCAGAATGAAAGATTCTTCAAAAGGGAAAAAATTCCGCTGGACCCCGGGAGCCGGCCACCTATGCCGGGGGCGATCTCAGGCCTCACCAGGGCAACACGACTTGGGGAGGGGGCAGGAGCCAAGCGCCCCCTCTCAGTCCGCGCCATCTCGCCGCCCCTCGGGAGCCTCCGTCAAGTGGTTTAGGGAGGCACCGTATCACATTGTTTTCCAATGCAGTCAGGTCCACAAATGGACCCCACTACTTTGAATAGTGAAGCTGCAGCAGGTGCAAATAAGGTTTAAACAGTGTTACAAGAACTGCTTAGAACTCTGAAGTATGGCACTCAATAACCAGGACTTATGCCATTTATGTAAGGCAGTGACATGGAAGCAACTCAGGGACAAAAAGCATGAACGAACATTCACGTATGAAAATCTTATTTGGAGAAGGGGTAGAATCCAAACGCCCCCTGCCAGTTCGCGCCACTACACTGTATGTGGAAAATCTGAAGCCATCATTCTACAAACTCTCAACGCTTGTTATCAGTGCATGACTTTCATGCTCGATCGATTGAGCTAGCCGGATCGGGCAATAAAAAGTATAAAATAGTTATGTAAATAGTTATTTAATAAAATGTTTTATTCTGTTTCTTTGGTGGTGTGTTGTGTATATTTATAATATTTGCATAGGGTTTGCCGTTATTTTGGGCGGTGTGGGTGGCGGAGTCGAGCTGTTTTGCAGCCCTCATGGTGTGGAGCTCAATTCATTTCACTATTTTCGTATTTCTCATGAAGGGTTATTCCTAATGTTTGTATTTTACCGAGGTTAAAAAGAGATCGAATTAGTGGTCTACTGATTTTGCTCGATTACTTTTATTTTTTTACACGATTTTTCACTATCTGCAAAGACTAAACAGAGTATTGCGACTTTGTGCTTGTTTGTAAATAGAGAATGATCCAAAGAGAACCAATTGTAAAACAGTAAATGCTTGGATAATAATCAATCAAATGGAGAGACAAGCAGGTACGACGGATTACAACAGGGGTAAAGGTCTGCGTTAACTACCGTTCACTATCTGCAAAGAGAGAGTACTACTAAGAGAAAAGAGGGGAGTGGGGGGGGGGGGGGCAGCGTTCAAAGCACATCAGCGTGCATAAATACGAAAATGTTTTTATCTATCACGTACTTGACATTTTAAAGCTTTTCATATTTGCTATTAAAAAACCAATGAAATTCACAGAAAAAACCATAGGTTATAGTGGATATATAGTTAGGAATTTGCATTTACAAAACCTTGAAAATTCAATGAAAAAACCATTGGTTTTAGGCCATATATATTTAGGGATTTGCATTCACAAAACCTTATTTTACTCGCATAAAACCATTGAAATTCCATATATAGTTATAAGCGCTAACTATATATCGCGCACCCGCAATCCACTGCTGATGATGTCACATATTACATCATTCATGACATGGTTAGTGACATCACTGATGACATCACTGATGACATCTCAAATGACATCACTGATGACATCAATGAAAACATCTCATTTGACATGACTGATAACATCACTGATGATATCATTCATGTGATAATACCGTGAACCTCTTCAGACTCTAATATAACCTTAGATACAATCAGTGTAAACAGACAGTCACAGACTGTCACTCATCCATGGAGTTACTCACACACCTAGTCAGTTATGCCAAAAATCAATCACACCTCCATTTTCTCAACTATACAGTTATACACACCTTACTTATTCAAACATATACTAACACATATTTACTTTACTCTCTTATACAATCTCTGATACATGTTCACAATGATCCATACAGCCACTCACACATTCACTGGCTCTTATGCACAGTTATTTATAGATGTCAACTCTCACATGTACTGTGTTTTACATATGTACTTAATTTGACATGTAGCACTGAGATATCCATTCACTCACTAATACACTCATGCACAGTCAACCGCCCATACAGCTGTTTCCACATACACTTTTGAATCCATACATATAGTGAATCAACTACTCACACATCTATGTACAGTCACACACCTCCCAGCCACCCATACACACACACTCAGTTTCCCATACAAATACTTGGACAACCAATGAATAACCCATACAGTTACTCATATAGCTACTGATCAACATATGCAGCAGTTTGTAGAACAACAGATATAATGATGCACAAATTAAAACAGTTTAGTCACTAACCCATGCACTCAGTGAGACACATTTAATCACTCACTCATACAGTCAGTCATGCACCTACTAAATCCTTCATCCAGACACTTATACATCCACTCATTCTTCAATATGTAAGACATATTTTAACTTTACAGAAACATACAGTCACTGGATGTTGTCATCAGTGATGTCATCAGTGATGTCATTTGAGATGTCATCAGTGATGTCATCAGTGATGTCACTAACCATGTCATGAATGATGTAATATGTGACATCATCAGCAGTGGATTGCGGGTGCGCGATATATAGTTAGCGCTTATAACTATATATGGAATTTCAATGGTTTTATGCGAGTAAAATAAGGTTTTGTAAATGCAAATCCCTAAATATATATGGCCTAAAACCAATGGTTTTTTCATTGAATTTTCAAGGTTTTGTAAATGCAAATTCCTAACTATATATCCACTATAACCTATGGTTTTTTCTGTGAATATATATATATATATATATATATATATATATATATATATATATGTATGTATATATATATTTATTTCACAACGCGTTTCATCGCAAAACGGCTTGATCACGTGAAAGAATGCTCCTAAGTTTGTGTGAGACCGTCAGTAACTTTCCGCTCCACATGTTATCTATGTGTGGAAGGGAAGGACCGAGACTGTAGTGCTAATACGATGTATTTACAAATGTTTGAAAAAAAGTTTTTCTACTTCGGGAGCATTGCAATAATGTTTTTCTACTTCGAGGACATTATATATTACTTTGAAAGATAGTAATTATGACGATTCCCAAATTACATTTTCTTTCCTTTTGAGAAACGCTGAGACTCAATTTAATGTTTTATTATGAGTGCACACATGATGAATTGTCACATTTGCATATGTATGTATTAACGGTAATTGTGAGTAGCAAGTTACGATAACACTCCAGTCCTCTTTCTGTGTTTATGCATGCTCCACGATATATGCCAATGTTTTCAAAGCATTCTTTCACGTGATCAAGCCGTTTTGCGGCGAAACGCGTTGTGAAATAAACAGCACTGTTTGGATGTGGTGACTACCTCGTTTTGTCCTGAGAGCGTGTCTTACTAATTTTGGGCACATGAGAGCATAACTTTGTCGGAACTACTCCACCGACGTACACGCCACCTTTCACGGGTCGCGGAGATCCAGAAGGAGTTATTGACTTTGTGGATTTGTATTGAGGATCTCGAAAAGGACCGGCCATTTTTACGCATTGGGAATCAAGCAGAGAAGGAGGTGCGTGGCCAGAGATATCCCCGTACGAAGGTAAGCGGGAGCCATGTCTTTCCGTCCTCTGGAGGTGGGGGGAGTGACGAGTGACGTAGGTTGCTTGTTGTTATCCGAACACTCTGGGGCAGCGGGGGATATTGTGCATACTGCGTTTATACCTTCAGGGTTTGATAACGGACACAGTCACACCTTTCATACTGAGTGATTGAAACACATATCTACGTGTGACACCAATATTATCTGCGATTTTCAGAGGTTATACTGCCAAAGGAACCCGGTAAATACTGGGGGACATTGAGGTATACACTGTGCAAAACTTTTTTCCAGAGCTGTTTAATTAAGGTTTACGAAAATGGAAGAAGATGAAGAGCGCATGAGAGCTGCCAAAACTCTTTTTGTAAGGAAAACCATTCTTAGCAACATAACTAAAGAAAATGAACAAGTGACAACAATCGAGCCATTAGAACAGAAATTTAAGCAATATGAGAAACTGAAAAAAACTGAGATCACCAAGTGGTGGGAGGCCACATCGTTGCAACACTATGTGGAACAAAATATGGTACCAAGGGGACTACGAATTTTCACGACACCGACCTATGAAAGACCCAATCCTTTAATGTTATAGGAGTGGTCAGCTAACTCGACTAATAGCTCACGTAGGATGCTGGAAATTCTAATTAAGTATGCTTGGATAGATCGAGAAGAACTTATCAAGGAGATCAAAGATCTCATGGATGATCTTAGCAAGATTATGGAGATAGAAAGTTTGAACAAAAGACTGAAACCTATACAAGAAAGACTAGCTAAACATGAGGAAGATATAAAAGCAAGAAAAGAGAGGAAATTAAATTGTGATTATGCAGACTATGATAGTGGCCGAATTCTAACATTTAGCCATAAATATGATCACCTGTATAGGAACGATATATCTGGCACTACTATTGTGGAGGAAAGCAGAACCCTGGGTACTGAAGAAAATTTCACTAGTGGAAGTGAAGCTGATGTTTCTTTAATCACAGTTCAGAAAAGGGGGTGGTGATGAACAGAGCGTCTGAATTAAGCAGACCACTCTTACCCAGTCCAAAGATCAGGGCTTGATCCATCACCATTTTTTAGCTCACTGCACAATCCCAGCTCAGAACCTGGCTACATGCAAATTAGTCTGTCCCTGGCCCAGTGCATCATGGGAACAGGGCAGACCAGACTACCAAGCCAATTCTTCACTGGAAAGGAGACAATCTTCCGGGGACCGGTTTCTGGCATTTCAGCCGTCGTCGGCCCAGCTTGCTTGAATCCTGATGGTGCAGTGAGCAAGGGACTCATGTCTGAGTATACCCTGCCACACCTATAGTGGCCAAAAACGATTCAGAAAAGGGGGTGGTGATGAACAGAGCGTCTAAATTAAGCAGACCACTCTTACCCAGTCCAAAGATCAGGGCTTGATCCATCACCGTTTTTTAGCTCACTGCACCATCCCAGCTCAGAACCTGGCTACATGCAAATTAGTCTGTCCCTGGACCAGTGCATCATGGGAACAGGGCAGACCAGACTACCAATCCAATTCTTCACTGGAAAGGAGACAAGCTTCCGGGGACCGGTTTCTGGCATTTCAGCCGTCGTCGGCCCGGCTTGCTTGAATCCTGATGGTGCAGTGAGAAAGGGACTCATGTCTGAGTATACCTTGCCACACCTATAGTGGCCAAAAACGATTCAGAAAAGGGGGTGGTGATGAACAGAGCGTCTGAATTAAGCAGACCACTTTTACCCAGTCCAAAGATCAGGGTAATGCTAGAAAACGGTCCCCGTAAGCTTGTTTCCTTCCCAGTATAAGAATTGGCTTGGTATTTTGGTCTGCCCTGTTCCCATGATGCACTGGGCCAGGGAAAGACTAATTTGCATATAGCCAGGTTCTGAGCTGGGATGGTGCAGTGAGCTAAAAAACGGTGATGGATCAAGCCCTGATCTGTTGACTGGGTATGAGTGTTCTGTTTAATTCAGATACTCTGTCCATCACCACCCCCTTTACTGAATCTTTAATCACAGTGGCACCTACCAAAGGCAAAAAACAACTGACTTTTTTAGACGAGTACCGGACTCTAAGGAGAGGGCGTTTAACAACGAGGGAGATACCGGTACCGAAACCCCGAGGACGAGGAAAGGGAACACGCGGAAGAGGACGCGGAAGGGGAAACGTAGCAACAGAAGACCACGAATCAGACAGCGATGGCAAAAAAGACAAGGGATGAGCGCTGTGGGAACTAACAAGGGACGTGCCAACAAGAAAAGATACTAATGGATGACGAAATGGTAAATATAACCATAGTGAATCTATCCAAGAGAAAACTTAGCATGATTGAGAAAAAAACTCTCTGCTTAGGATTGTCATTCTGTCCCTCATACCCTTCCAGGTATACTGATAACCGGATTGATTTGTTCAAATATACCCACAAACTTAAACTCAAAAAGTGGCATAAATTAAAAGGAGGTCCAGCTAATACTACCAATGTATCAGAAATTTCGAATGTGTATAGCTTTGACATCGGAAACAGTGACACATTAAACACCGTTATGGAATTAGGTACCAACGAAACAAGGGAGGAAACGACATGCAGTACTACACAGTTGCTTGCAGAGTTGGATATTTGCACAGATACAGCAGCAAATACCAATTTCAAAGTAAAGTCTAGTTTTGTACCTATTCTGCCTCATGACAATATTGATACTTTTCATGAGTGTGTCAACAAAAGCCTCAACGAACTCAGACACAAACAACAAAAACATAAGCAGAAAGGAGAACATAATATGACCTACAAAGAGAGACAGGCTATCAAATCCCTGATGTAGGATGACACGATTGTCATTCGCCCCGCTGATAAAGGGGGCAATATTGTCCTCCTGGACAAAGAAATGTATATAGAAGAGGCTAATAGACAATTGTGTGACATTAACTTCTATGAGCCAATATAAATGGAACGCTACCATGACAGTATTACTGTTCTGTGGGATTCTTTGTTTGAATGGAAAGAGAAGGGTATTCTGACATGGGAGGAATTAGAATTGTTAAAATGTGATTATCCAGTTCTCCCGGTGCTCTACCTACTGCCTAAGATACATATGAACGCCACTAGACCTCCAGGGAGATCCATAGTGTCCTCACGGGGGAGTGTATCTGAAAAAGTATCCAAATATATCGACCATTTCCTGAGGGAGTTTGTCATGAAATTGGAAAGTTATGTGAGGGATACAAAAGATATTTTGAAAAAAATAGAAAACTTACAATGGGAGGCGGGTTCTGTACTGATAATCCTAGACGTCCAGAGCCTTTACACTATAAATGACCACGACCAAGGTTTAGAGGCATGTGAGGAATTCCTAAAAGAGAGGCCTATAAAGTATAGGGAACACACACGCATACTATTGGACATGGTAAGATATTGTCTAAAGAATAACATCTTTCTATTTAATGGCGAGTTATTCAGACAGGTCAGCGGCTCTGCTATGGGCTCATATTTTTCACCAAGTTTTGCCAATCTGTTCCTTGGGAAATGGGAGAAAGACATCCGATCAGATCCTACTCTCCAACAAGACTTTGAAAGGGTATCAATGTGGCTGAGGTGCATTGATGACCTCTTCATCATATGGAATGGTACCATGGGGGAGGCGGACATTTTAATTGACAGATTAAACCAAAACGCCTTGAACATTGTTCTGAGTGGCACTAAGAGTATAACAGACATAGAATACCTAGATGTCAAAATTGAGATTGTGAATAACAAGGTCCATACCAAACTTTTTCGCATAGCCACTGCGGGGAACAGCATATTGCATGCCCTCAGCAGTCATCCAGACAACCTCAAATGGAGCATTCCGTTTGGGGAACTGCTGAGGGCCAAGTGCAATTGCAATACCAACAGTGCGTACATAGAAGAAAGTGAAACCATTCTGAGCAGATTCAAAATGAGAGGGTACCCAAACTGGGTGCTCAAGAAAGCCAGGGATAGAGCCAATACTATCAAAAAATCTGACACCATCTGTGATAAGACAAACGAAGATGAGGAAGGAGAGAATGTTACGAGACTCATCCTCACCTAAATACTGACTCCCAAGCCATTAAGAAAATAATAACGAAAAATTGGGATGTAGTTAAAACGGATAATGTTATTGGCAAAGAGTTACCTACTAGACCCAGTATTACATACAGACACGGAAGAAGCATCAGGGACATGCTGGTTCGCAGTGATATCACAGCATATCCTTCTGCCAGCGTGCATGGCCTTGATGGCTTCTTTCCATGTGGGCACTGCAAAGCCTGTGCCAATAGCAAATCATGCAAAGAAGTCACATACAATGGAGTCAATAAGAAAATCATGTATTTTCTTACATGCAGTTCCATATTTGTTGTTTATGCAATTGTATGTACATGCAACAAATGGTACATAGGGAGCACGACATGTATGGTAAAAAAACGGATTCTTGAACATACAAGAGCCATAACAAATTTCGACCCTAAATATCCAGTCGCCCGACACTTTAGAGAACAACATTTCTCTAATGTCAAAAATCTGAGTTTCATTATTTTGGAACAGATATCAGAAAACCCAAGGGGTGGCAACAGAGTTCTCAAACTACGGCAGAGGGAGTCCAGACTAATTATCGACTTCCAGAGTAAGGCCCCTGGAGGTTTGAATCAAGACGAAGAATTAGCCATACATCTTAAGAATTAATTAGGGATCTACTAACCTTACCATGTCTCTCTGTTAAACTTCCATACCTTAAAGATGTTTTTAGTTCTATGTTTAACAAATATAAGGATTTTCTGTAAATTTAACATTGAATACATGTTTTTAATTGTGTTATGTATTTGTTTGTATTCCAGAGGCAAGAGAGGGGGCCCACTTTATCTGCACTTCACTTCACGGGATCTCTCCCCTTCTCTGTCTCCTTGTCACATGGGCACCTTTTGCTTGAAGGCTTGGCAGATTGATGGATGGTAAAATGCAAGAAATCATGTACATGTATTTCAATAACTTAGTACTTAGACTCCCTCTGGTGTTTAGCTCGTGACTGTGAGAATTCTTTGTCATAGGCCAATACCCAACCTCCACCCGTGGTGTGTTTTTTCAGTGACTCCTAACCTTTATTGACATTGTCATTAATATGATGTTCCACACCTAATTAGTGTGATTAAGGGAGTGGTGACAGTACATACTGATATACGGAAATCGGAACATGATAACTAATATCTCTGGCACTATGCATATGTTGGTAGTTACCTCGACAGTCTTTGGCACTGGATAACACTTTATTAACGTCCACTAGCAGTGTGTTTATTACCGTGACTCCTAAGTTTGTGTGAGACCGTCAGTAACTTTCCGCTCCACATGTTATCTATGTGAGGAAGGGAAGGACCGAGACTGTAGTGCTAATACGATGTATTTACAAATGTTTGAAAAAATGTTTTTCCACTTCGGGAGCATTGAAATAATGTTTTTCTACTTCGAGGACATTATATATTACTTTGAAGGATAGTAATTATGACGATTCCCAAATTACATTTTCTTTCCTTTTGAGAAACGCTGAGACTCAATTTAATGTTTTATTAGGAGTGCACACATGATGAATTGTCACATTTGCATATGTATGTATTAACTGTAATTGTGAGTAGCAAGTTACGATAACACTCCGGTCCTCTTTCTGTGTTCATGCATGCTCCACGATATATGCCAATGTTTTCAAAGCATTCTTTCACGTGATCAAGCTGTTTTGCGGCGAAACACGTTGTGAAATAAACAGCACTGTTTGGATGTGGTGACTACCTCGTTTTGTCCTGAGAGCATGTCTTACTAATTTTGGGCGCATGAGAGCATAACTTTGTCGGAACTACTCCGCCGGCGTACACGCCACCTTTCACAGGTCACGGAGATCCAGAAGGAGTTATTGACTTTATGGATATATATATATATATATATATATATATATATATATATATATATATATATATATATATATATATATATATATATATATATATATATATATATATATATATATATGTATATATATATATGTATATATATATATATATATATATGTATATATATATTTATATATATATATATATATATATATATATTTGTATATATATATATATATATATATATATATATATATATATTCACTGAAAAAACCATAGGTTATAGACCATATATAGTTAGGAATAAGCATTTACAAAACCTTATTTTACTCGCATAAAACCATTGAAATTCCATATATAGTTAGTTGCACTAACTATATATCGCGCACCCGCAATCCACTGCTGATGATGTCACATATTACATCATTCATGACATGGTCAGTGACATCACTGATGACATCACTGATGACATCTCAAATGACATCACTGATGACATCACTGATGACAACATCCAGTAACTGTATGTTTCTGTAAAGTTAAAATATGTCTTACATATTGAAGAATGAGTGGATGTATAAGTGTCTGGATGAAGGATTTAGTAGGTGCATGACTGAGTGTATGAGTGAGTGATTAAATGTGTCTCACTGAGTGCATGGGTTAGTGACTAAACTGTCTTAATTTGTGCATCAGTATGTCTGTTGTTGTGTAAGCTGCTGCATGTGTTGATCAGTAGCTATATGAGTAACTATATGGGTTATTGATTGGTTGCCCAAGTATTTGTATGGGAGACTGAGTATGTGTGTGGGTGGCTGGGAGGTGTATGACTCTGTGCATAGATGTGTGAGCAGTTGATTCACTAGATGTATGGGTTCAAAAGTGCAGGTGGAAACAGCTGTATGGGCAGTTGACTGTGTGCATGAGTGTATTGGTGAGTGAATGGATATCTCAGTGCTACATGTCAAAGTAAGTACATATGTAAAACACAGTACATGTGAGAGTTGACATATATAAATACCTGTGGATAAGAGCCAGTGAATGTGTGAGTGGCTGTATGGATCATTGTGAACTTCAATCAAGGATTGTATAAAAGAGTAAATATGTGTTAGTATATGTTTGAATAAGTAAGGTGTGTATAACTGTATAGTTGAGGAAATGGAGGTGTGATTGACACTTGGCATGACTGACTAGGTGTGTGAGTAACTCCATGGATGAGTGACAGTCTGTGAGTGTCTGTTTACACTGAGTGTATGTAGGTTATATTAGAGTCTGAAGAGGTTCAACGTATTATCACATGAATGATATCATCAGTGATATGATCAGTAATGTCAAATGAGATGTCATCAGTGATGTCATCAGTGATGTCATTTGAGATGTCATCAGTGATGTCATCAGTGATGTCACTGACCATGTCATGAATGATGTAATATGTGACATCATCAGCAGTGGATTGCGGGTGCGCGATATATAGTTAGTGCAACTAACTATATATGGAATTTCAATGGTTTTATGCGAGTAAAATAAGGTTTTGTAAATGCTTATTCCTAACTATATATGGTCTATAACCTATGGTTTTTTCAGTGAATTTCATTGGTTTTTTAAAAGCTAACATCTGTAGCTGTAAAATGTATTCTTCTTTAAATCCCAAAATATATTTTAGATGTTTATTGATATTTTTTTTTTAAATATTTTTTTTCTTCGCTTCCAGTTCGCGAACCGGGAAGCTTTCCGTTAGCTCATCTTGATGCCGCGACCTAGTCCGCGAACCAGTAAACGTTTCGTTTGCGCAACTGTGACGCGTCGCGGAAGCGCGACGTATCACTTTGTCGCGTAATGCGTCTTATGACGCGCCGCGTTAGCGCTCCCGGAAGTGCTCCGGACAGCGAACCGGAAGCGATCCGGGACGCGGCGCGCACCGCGTAACGTGAGCGGAACAAGTCGACTGTGTGCATGAGTGTATTGGTGAGTGAATGGATATCTCAGTGCTACATGTCAAAGTAAGTACATATGTAAAACACAGTACATGTGAGAGTTGACATATATAAATACCTGTGGATAAGAGCCAGTGAATGTGTGAGTGGCTGTATGGATCATTGTGAACTTCAATCAAGGATTTTATAAAAGAGTAAATATGTGTTAGTATATGTTTGAATAAGTAAGGTGTGTATAACTGTATAGTTGAGGAAATGGAGGTGTGATTGACACTTGGCATGACTGACTAGGTGTGTGAGTAACTCCATGGATGAGTGACAGTCTGTGAGTGTCTGTTTACACTGAGTGTATGTAGGTTATATTAGAGTCTGAAGAGGTTCAACGTATTATCACATGAATGATATCATCAGTGATATGATCAGTAATGTCAAATGAGATGTCATCAGTGATGTCATCAGTGATGTCATTTGAGATGTCATCAGTGATGTCATCAGTGATGTCACTGACCATGTCATGAATGATGTAATATGTGACATCATCAGCAGTGGATTGCGGGTGCGCGATATATAGTTAGTGCAACTAATTATATATGGAATTTCAATGGTTTTATGCGAGTAAAATAAGGTTTTGTAAATGCTTATTCCTAACTATATATGGTCTATAACCTATGGTTTTTTCAGTGAATTTCATTGGTTTTTTAAAAGCTAACATCTGTAGCTGTAAAATGTATTCTTCTTTAAATCCAAAAATATATTTTAGATGTTTATTGATATTTTTTTTTTTTAATATTTTTTTTCTTCGCTTCCAGTTCGCGAACCGGGAAGCTTTCCGTTAGCTCATCTTGATGCCGCGACCTAGTCCGCGAACCGGTAAACGTTTCGTTTGCGCAACTGTGACGCGTCGCGGAAGCGCGATGTATCACTTTGTCGCGTAATGCGTCTTATGACGCGCCGCGTTAGCGCTCCCGGAAGTGCTCCGGACAGCGAACCGGAAGCGATCCGGGACGCGGCGCGCACCGCGTAACGTGAGCGGAACAAGTCATGTGACTTGTTTATAAAACTTTTCATTGGTTCATTTCACTTTTAGTTTCCAAATGATGTAAGACTAGGTCATATGACCTAAAAATAACACTTTTCATTGGTTTAGAACTTTTGCTTTTCCCAAATGATGGAAACCCCTCCTTCTTTCCTCACTCTGACTTTCATCTTGGTGAGAGAAAGACCATTTACCTATAATTGAGCAATGGCTTCTGTACTTGCTTCAGCTGGTGCACCCCCACCACCACCTCCACCTCCTCATGAGAAGAGAGGACCACCATCTCGGTTCATCGCCAACACAGAGGAGGAAGAGGATGAACTTGAGGAAGAGGAGAGAGAAGAACCAGAGTTCTTACAGGAGTTGCCCCGTGTTTCCCGTCGGAAAACTAGTTTTATCTGGCAGTTTTTTTCAATCCCTCGAGGGGAGAAGAAAGTCAATGCAAAATATGCCACCTGCCTTATCTGTAAACAAAGGCTATCAAGAGGCACTGAAAAAAAGTATAGCATGGGAAACTATACTTTGCATCGCCATATGACCAGGTGGCATCCACTCAACTACAGCCGTGCAGAGTTGCGTGACCTGCAGGATAATCCCCCAACAACTCCTGTGGCCAGGTCAACCTTGCATATCTCTTTGACTGGAGGAGAGGCACAGGAAACCGTGCCAAACATTCAAAAGAACTTTAAACACATGAAACTAACCTGCTTGTATTGCGGGGCATTACTTTCATGTGGGAACATGAGCATAAACTTAATGAACATTGCTTTCGAAAATCACAATTGCCCTAACCAACCCAGACAATAATTTTTTTTTTTGCTCCTGTTGAGCCCTTTTCAATGCCTGTTTTTTGTTGTTTCCCCTCCATCAAAAACAAAAAAAACATAAAACTGTTCAAAAACACCAAAAAATCCAAAAATGTTTAGAAAAAAATAAATAAATAAAACAACAAAAACATTAAAAAAAAAGTTATTTTCAGAACTACCTCCCCTTTCAAATAAAATTGCTAGAATGTTTAGCACTCTGGCAAGCTCTATTTCTTTTGGTTCGCTTTCCCGTTAGCTGCCCGGAACTAGAAGCGAACCAAAACATTTTTTTTTTTTAAAAAGAAGAGTTAGTATAAGGGAAGTAAACAGAGAGTAATGTTAAAAGAAAGACAGCTATAGGGAGTAAACCAGAGATACTGTTTAATAGATCTATTTAACGAAGAAAAGATGGAAGAGGGTATAATTGCGAAAAACAAAATGGATAAGGAAGTGAAAGAAAAAAAAGAGAGTAGAACAATAACAAAGAAGAGTTTCTTGGAGAATGTGAGTGAATGTTCAAAATAAGATTAAAACATGTGGAATAACAGAGAGAAAAAATAGAAAACAGAAAAGAAAAAATAACTGAAAAAGATTAATTGAAACAGCAAAGAAATGTAAATAACATAGAGCCATATCATCAACATAGGCAATAAAAGTTTTGCTTTTTTTATCAGCAGAAATATGTCGCCAAAGCATTCTAATTAGCTTGATACATATGACCCCAAGTGAGGCCTGTCTTGCAACATGGTGCATCTTTTTCATCAGTGCTGCATCGGTTTCATGTGGCACGGTTTTAAAACAGCATAATACATTTGCCTAAATGCATCAATTTGTAATTTTGACGCCTCATAACATATCTTTTGCACCGCCACTGCGTCACAAAACTGACGCACAGTGGCGCAAAAGAGGCATACATATATCATAAATCTGTCCCTAACATTTTAAATAATTGATTCAGGATGACGATAAGGTGTGGTCTCTCCTGAGGTTTGTTTAAGGTGAGACCTACTCAGGGTTACAGATCAATTTTACGCTTGTTGAAGAATACAGAGGAGATAATACATGTGAAGGCCTACCAATGAAGTAAGTCATGTCCTCTTATTACATCATTCATGACATGGTCAGTGACATCATCAGCAGTGCATTGCGGGTAAAAAGAGTAGAAAACATTTACCTTATAATTCTTGTAAACTTTTTAAAATATTTTTTCATACTTTCAATCTGTAAAAGAGAGAACAAACATTTCCAAAAATATTAAAACATGTATTTAAAAATTAGAAAAGAGAAGGGAAAAGGTTCAAAAACAAACTGTTTTTCAACAACTTTGACATTTACAGAAGCCTCTGCTTCTCTACGTCCCCTACACAATCCTAAAGATATAGGGGCAGATTTATGAAGGGCTTGCGCCACGTTTACGCCGCCGTTGCGTGACGCAACGGCGCGGAAACGTGGTGCATCCCTGCGCCCTATTTACAACGTGACGCATCTAGGAGATGCGTCACGTTGTACAGCACTGCGCCATGAGGAGGCGTTCCTGCGCAGGGGGGGGCGTTCCTGCGCAGGAACGCCTCCTGAAAGTGGCTGAGTGAAATCTATGAGATTTCACTCAGTCACTTTCAGGGCAATGCTGCGTCAAAACCCTGCGCCTGCTTGAAGCAGGCGTAAGGCTTGAGGCAGCATTGAAAGAATAGGCCCCCACAGAGCATTGCTGGAGCTGCGTCGCGCTTGCGACGCAACGCCAGCAATGCGTCACTTTTACGGCACAGATGCGTGACGCATCTGTGCCGTTTTTGCCCCATGGTGCGCCGCATCATAAATGCGGCGCACCATGGGTGGCGTAGCTGTGGCGCACTGTGGCGCATGTTAGCTGGCGCATCCCTCGGGATGCGCCAGTTAACATAAATCTGCCCCATATATTTTAAACAAACAGTATCTTCATGCTGATGAAGTGAGGCCTATTTTGGAACATGGTGCTTCTTTTGCACTGCTGATGTCTCACAATAGTGATGCAATAGCAGCGCAAAAGAGATGTAAAGCCATCATAAAATTGTGTCTAACATTGTAAATGATTGTTTCAGAATGCAAATAAGATGTGTCCTTTCAAGAGGTTTCTTTGAGGTGAGGCCTATTCAGTTTTTTTTTAAAAAACAGTACCCAGAAGTACTGCACTGTAAGCATTAACTTTGACACTTACAGAAGACTCAGTTTCTCCATATCTACCTTACATTTCTAAATGTATATCATAAGTACAAAAAGTAGAACATTAACTATACATATTAAATGGTTTATTTTTGCTGTTCTCAGAATGTATCAAATTTCACTTAAATCAGTGACTTGAAGGTATTCATCATGTAACAGCGGGGAAAAAAAACACAATCAAAATGATTGTGTTTAAAAAACCCATACAACCTAAGAAATCTGAATTCAAAACTCCTTAAAATTAACTTACTTTCCATAACGTCGAAGGATGTCCTATGAACAGCGTCCACTCTGTTGTGCTATAAATATTTTCAGCCCGCCACTTTCTGAAAGAAAACCTCCATCGTTTTGAAAAATATGTTACATACAATAAAACACTTCTCACATTCTACCACATGTTTCCACTTGGCCAAATCATGTTGCAGCGATTCACAACTCTTGTAATTCTTCCAATCAAATCCCGTCATTTTCTATTTTCGCAACTTTCAAAAAGAAAACATTTAAGATTATTTTCACAATCCTGGACTACTAATATCTTACCCTTCTTTCTCACTCATGTTCTCCTTTTCCTATGACACTGATACTGCTTACTATGAAGCAGACTTACTTGCATCAGGTTTATATAGTTGGATTTTTAAATTGACATTATAATTAAAAGTTTTGGACCAATAATCTAGACAGCATTGCAGACTTACATTCCCTCTACTTCATGAACGTTTTGCAATTCCTCAGAGGAAATCCCAAGATTCTTTCCTTAAAATTTTGGTTTTAAAAACACCAGGTAAGAATTTTTAAGGTCAAACGGCAATTTTTTTTTGAAAGTTACAACAGAATTGTTGCAGAATGACCAGCCGTTTCGAGACTTTAAATAAGCTGTGTAATGTCCTGATGTTGTTGAAGGACCATCGTGATAGATAATTGCTACAGTTACAAAAGTCCTTCCTGATATTGACAGCTGAGAAGCAACAATTTTTTTTATTAAAGTTGACAATTTTGATCCATCAGGCCTACATCGTTGGATCATTAAAATGACATACTGGCCATATCTTCGTATAAATAATGTTGACATCATTTCAGATTTACATTGGCTACACTCCATGTTGTGATCCGCTGCATTTACTAGCTTATTAAAGGAGACTGATTTACTGTCTGGCAAAGTTAAATATATAAATCTTTCTGAATCTACACTAGTAGTACTTGATACCATACAGTTCTCGCAGTCATGCTGCCATTGATAAGAAAGCCCAAACAGGTGATCTACATCTACACCCTCATCTTGCAATACATCAAGCATATACATTAAAAACTCCTGACAATCCTGCTGATTATTTTCAGAGAAGTCTGTTTGACCTGAACATTCATCTAATAGATAACGAACTTCAGACACACTTTCTACTTTTGTTCGATCAGTGCTACATTTCTCTAACACAGAATTCAACAAGCAGCATAAACTTTGTTCCGAATTGAACACAGTCTGTTCTTTTAAAGTCTCTAGTGAAAAGAGAACATTAACCACTACATTTGCATAGCAGTTGACACCAGAACTGTTTTCAAATTGAAAACCGACAACATCTTCAACAGAATCCACTTTCTTTCTGCATACAATTTTTGGTTTATCTTCTTTTGGGCTTTTTGCTACAACCTCCCTACTATTACTGATATTTCTTCGTTTCCGGCCTACCACACGTTTCTCAAACAAAGGATATTGAGGCAAATGTGGCGCATACTCTTTTCTTAACCTATTGTATTCTTTAACACAATCTAGATCCGCACAAATGTTTGTGACATCACAGTCAATCAGGTACAATCCCGATAAAGTTCTAACTCGTGACAATGCCACATATGCCATACCCTCCTTGAACACAGAACTGCCAATATTCACCAATGCAGTATCTACACTTAAACCTTGCGATTTATGGATTGTCACCGCATATGCCAAGCAAACAGGAAACTGTTTACGGCGAACATATACATCTTTAACAAGCAAAAACCTAGCAGAACAACGACCAATTAGCTGTACTTCCTCAATGCCATCAAATTTAATTTTTAAAAATTCAATTCCATCTCTACTTCTGTATTTCTCAAAATGAACAACATTACCCATTGATCCATTTACCAGACCTCTTTCAACATGTAAATTCCTTCTCAAAATGATTCGGCAATTTAAACACACATTCAAAGTCTTTTCAAAACCCGCTGTTTTAGATATAGTCTTCTCTAATGAATCCAATTTTGATTTCAAATTCTCAGACAAAATAATTGTTGATCCCATATGCTCTATTTTGTCAATAGCTTCAAGTTTCACAATCTCTTGCTTTTCTAAATTCAACATTTTGTTGTTGAAGATGGCACATTCTGCAAGAGTTGGCATCAAACATATTCCAGATTTCTTCTCAGTAATTTTCTGAAAAATATTCTCAGGCACAACGTCTTGTTCGGGATATAAATTTGACAGTAATCGTGCATGTAAAGCTTCTTTCCCATGCTCAGTCACTTTTCCAATTCTAACATCTTGTAGAATATTCTTGTAATCTTCATCCTTCGCCTGACGCATATTTTTATGCAGTTCAGCATAATTGAAATGTAACCATATATTAACGTTGCCAATGCTCCCTAGGCACTTCCTGGTATCTTCATGCGTGAGTATTTTGAACACAGGTTGTCCTTTCACTGGTGTCAGCTGCAGAAGATCTCCAAAAACAATGATGTGTTTGCCACCAAATAACACATCATATTCAGTTTTAAGAACTTCTTGCATTCTCAAATGCACAAAGGCAAGCATGACATTGGAAACCATGCTTACTTCGTCAATGATAAGAAGTTTCATTTTCCTCAAGACTCTTGAAACTTCACAACAAGCATCTCCAGATAACTTGTGGTATTGTAATTTGTTGTCATGCTCCACCGGCAGCATCAGTAGACGATGCAAAGTAATCCCTTTAATGTTATGTGCTGCCAATCCAGTAGGAGCAGTAACAACACAAGACAACGATGTCTCAGTCCTTTCCTGCAAATAACAAGAAATTGCTTTAATGGGGAAACTTTTTCCAGTTCCCGCTTCTCCACTCACGTACAGTCGGACAGGCTTCAACGATGTACATGAGCACTCTTTCTTCTCATGACTTAATCCATGCTCAATTTGCTTGGTAACTTCATCATATATTTTCCTCTGCTCAACGTTGAGTTGTTTTTCCAAGTCTTCTAAGTTAACTGCATCCTCCTGAGCATGTGCCATGGCTCTTTCCACTTCATTCATAGCAGTGGCAGCTTCATTTTCGATAATAGGTCCTCCTAGTGGATCCTGACTCAATGAAAGAGAACTCTGACTGTCCTGAGAACTGTCTCTAGCAATCTCAGCTGCAATCGTTGCTTCCTGCTCAATTTCCAAAGTCAACATTTCTTGATATTTGGGAAAAGCAGGACATTCTATGGTCTCCTTAGCAGCAGTGAAAGAGTCTTCGTAACAGAGGAAATCTCCAAGCAGTTCCTCTTCTGCACGCCAAGGCTTGAAAAGTGCTAAATAGAAAAACTCCTTTTTTTCTGGAGATTCGCCACTCAATTTTCGATGGTTTACTAATTGACATTTTCTTTGCTTGACCAGACATCCCTCACTTCCAATTACAGCATACACTCCTTTCTCAATATCTTCTTTGATGTTCCTCTTGAATATATAATTTTGTAGAACCGCATATAGACAAACATTCTCAAGGTGACTGCTTCGATTTGGATAATATGTATCCAATATGTTGGTCTTCAAAATGTCGGTACTGTTTGGTTCCTTTTCTGCCAAATACTCAATTTCGCGGACAGGTTTTAGAACTCGATGTCGCGTTGCAGCAAGACCAAGACTCGCCCAAACGATACTCCTGGATTTGGCATAGAGACTTGCTGAAGACAACCGGTCACAACATTCGTAAGCTCCGATTTCTCGATGCGACAACATCTTCAGACTGAAACTGTACAACTTCTTGCTGAGGCTCTTTTCATGGGAAATGTCCTCCCACATATCCTTCAATTCTGTCTTTTCTTTTTTGGTGATGTAAGATGTCACATACCGAGCCACAGCCATACAGTTGTCAGCCACAAACTGTATATCCATGTTAGCATTCCACATGGACAAAATCACTGGGTTGTAGTCGTTGATGTACTTGGACTCTTCGTTCCTTTTCAAATTGTATGTATTTTTGGGTGATTTCCTCGTCACATTATGTCGCAGCGAAGACATCAAACTGTTCACTCTTCCTTTAGAAATCACCGGTCGTGGAAAGTTGAAACGACATTTGGTATAGAACTTGTCCTTGTTTCTGAATTTACGACGACAGTACTTTCCACAACGATGGCTTTGGAAACGTAGAACTTGTTCTCTTAGGCTTTTCTTCTCCGTTGCGTTTGGAACAGCACACGTAGAATACTGTTCTATGAAACTCATCACTAAGTCATCTGGATCTGTTCCAAATTTAGGTGCATCCTTGATCCACAGCAACAAATGTATATGAGGAGCACCTCTTGCTTGGTACTCCTTTCTCCAGAAGAAATCCAACACCTCTCCAAGAGGTGGATTCTTCTTATTTGTGATGAAAGACATCATAGCTTCAAATCTATGATTGAAGTACCTGCATACATTCACTGGATCCAAAGAACACAGTTCTCCAGGTGTCTTGAATTCAATGTTTTCAATATTTCCATTTGCCTCTCGTAGAAATTCAAGTAAGTCTTCCCAGCCATACTCGGCACAGCTCAGAGTGAGGAACCATGTTGGAGTTCCTAAGTTCCTCAGCATACATTTTAAATCACCATGACGACGGTACCAATACTCATTAGTACCACGCTGACACGCCATGAGATTAATTAGGTGAGAATCCAAAATACTGTCTTGGACATTGACTTTATGCATAAAGTCACTTGCCGAGATGTTTCGCATCTGTATACCACTTTTTAAGATGTGGTTCACTGCATATGACAGTCCAGACAGATCGCTTTCAAACAGGAGATGAAACAAATAGGGAATGCATTGACGAAACCTAGGATCTTCTGCATACAACCGTAAAGTCCGGTATTCAGACGCAGGAATTTGATGAGGTCGCTCATCATATCTTCCTCCTCGACCTGTGGGAAATAGCTGTGGGAAACACCGAGCTTCCAAACTTTCCTCCCAAACACTAATGGGACTCCCTTTGGCTTGTTTCATTTGAAACAACTCAATAGCATTCCCCATGACTTCCTTGGAATGCAAAGGATGAACACTATAATGTTCATATATTTCTTCACTTTTAGAGGCCTCTACTTTCTCAATTTGACCAGCACACAAATCGCTATCCTCTTCATCACTTACTTCCTCTTCTGCAACATATACATTCTTATAGTACTTATTATTTGTCTTTAAATACACTGTTGCCTTTTTGACTTTCCTAACATCCACTAAATCTTGCCATATTTTCTTATTCTTTGTCGGAACCCCATTAACCAAGATAACCAGAGGTTCCTCTTCCACTTTTTCTACTCCAATTGTGTTAATGTTTTTGTTCAAATCTAGAGGCAAATAAACAACTCTTCCCTTTAATCCTCTCTGTAAATCTGCTGGAGGCAACTTCCCTGTCTTTGGCTCCATTCTTACAATAGCCTGAAAGGGATGAATACTTTGAATCAAAATAGATTCATAAGTATTTAAATCCTTCAATAAAGAAGGAATCTCAACTAATTCAAGATTATTATGAACCGCCCTAGCAGGCATCTGGTTTTTGTTTAATTTGTTACAACAATAAGTACACACACGTTGATCCGATCCCAAATTAAAAGAATTTTCTACCATCAAGTATGTGGCAAAATCCTTCCATTCACTATTATTTTCCCTTTCACTTTTTGCATATAAATCCACTAACTTAGTCTGATTCTTATAATAAGTGCGTCGACAACACACACAAGTGAAATTAGGCCTCTCACTTGATTTCACCTGAAACGTGGCAATTTCCTTCTGAAAATTATCTGTACTGGAAACCTGTACATTATCTTCAACATTACCCTCTACTTCTGAGTCAATTTGAACATTCTCATCTTTACTACCAAAGTAACAAAGCTCAATTTCTTCACAAATATTCTTCACATCTATTTCAGAACCATGCAAAAGAGCAGCACATAATTGTTTAAGCATAATTGCTGGACTCTTAGCATAATACAACATTCTCACTAATTTTCTCACTTTATTATGATGCACTGCTAGCATCCTGAAATGATGAAAAACACTCTGGCATACTCTCCTGGAAAGACAAGCCAGTGAATGACCACGCAAACCTGTCATTTGTCTCACTCTGCAAGGATCTAAATCTTGCAACAACTTCATTTTCTGCTTCAAACTTTTCTTATTAAATGTCCGTATAAAATCACAAAGCAAATTGATGGAAACCTGTCGCCCACTGCAAATAGAACTACACTTCCAAATGTACACAGGACCCTTAGGACGTCTTCCTAAAACCTCATGACCCAACACCTCATCTGTCTCTGTTGTCACAAGTTTTTCTTTTTCAACTGGACAACCATCCTTCACTTCATAAGCTCGACCACTGGTGTCAACTGCAAACACCAAATCATTATCCTGAAAATAACTCTCCTCATTAAAAAATGCCTCACAACTTGAACTATGCATCCATTCTCCGGAAAAAACTTCACAAAAGTTACTACGATTTACTACTCTCTTCCATCTACTTTTTGTTTTGAAATCAGAAATTACCTTGCTTAGTTTCCTAATTCTATTGATTACCAAAATAAACAACTTTCGCTTAATTTCAAAAGCATGATCAATAATTTTCTCTACATTTTTCTTCTTCTTATAAAATGCCACTTTCTGTTGGCCTTTCCTAATATTTTTTAATAAATTAACTATTATCCTATTGCGGAACATTCGTTTTCGAATGTCCCTAAACTGTTGTTTCCTTCTACTATCATGCACAGAGTTATCTCTTGCTCTACCAGTAACATTTTTGATTGGTCTTTCCTTTCCATTTAAATTGCTTTTCTTTTTCTGAACTGAAACATTTTTTGGATAAATACTTTTTTTACTACAAATATTTCTTAAGAATGATTTCGTGCTCTTACCCGGAGCTTTCTTGGTGATTTTAAAAGTATTTTGGGGAGAGGACTGCTGCAATAAAAGATCATCCTGCTGTCTTTGATGTTTTCTAGCCTTTCTAATTCGATTCTTAGTTGGCATTTTTCAAATTTAGAAAAGATCTGCAGTTGAATCTGTGGAAAAATATAATAAAAAATGTTATTAACCACTATTACCAAACAGTAAATGAATAACAGTCATCAAAAACTTAACGCCCTACTTATTATTTAACATAGCAAATCTTTTGCACCAGCACTGCGTCACAAAAATGACACACAGTGGTACAAAACAGGCATACAACAATCATAAATCTCTCCCTAACATTTCAAATGATTAATTCAGGATGACGATAAGGTGTGGCCTATCTAAAGGTTTGTTTAGGCCCAGATCTTTGGACTGGGGTGAATGTGTGTCATTGATCCACATTCGGTCCATCACCTGTTTTGTTTGTTTGAGGTGAGGCCAACACATGGTTGCAGATAAGATTTTCACTGAAGAAAACAAAGGAGATAATACATGTAAAGGCCTACCAATGAAGTAAGTCATGTCCTCTTCACTCTTGAACAAAGGGCAGACCTCTTTTGAATCTGTGGTCACACCTAAACTTCATCTGCACAATGTCATTCATAAACTTAGGAAACACTAGTGATGTAATTGAAAAATGTGGAGTTTATTTTCCCCATATCAGAATTACATCACCTGTGTTTCCTCATTGACTTAAAATATCCTTAATACACATGAAAACGTTTTTTGGAATGCCCTAGCACCATTTTTTGGACATTATTAACATGGCTATTTAACTCCCATAATCAAAATCTAAATTTGCCAACCACAGGTGGGAGCGTATTTACAAGAAACTTGCCCCATGAGGAACGCTTTCCATTTAAAAAGGGTAAAATAACATAATAGACACTCATATGCCTTATAAATATGACCCAAAACAACCTATGAAGCTCTAGCAGTACATATCCAGAAATGTAATTCATTTCAAAAAATCGTTTTTAAACACAGCATATAAATCAATTGTATACCTGCATTCAAGAGGAAATGACTGAAAATGTCCTTGAGACACATGAAAGCGTTTTTTTGGAATGCCCTAGCACCATTTTTGGGACATTATTAACATGGCTATGTAACTCCCATAATCAAAATCTAAATTTGCCAAGCACAGGTGGGAGCGTATTTACAAGAAACTTGCACCATGAGGAACGCTTTCCATTTAAAAAGGGAAAAATAACATCATAGACACTCAAATGCCTTATAAATATGACCCAAACAACCTATGAAGCTCTAGCAGTACATATCCCGAAATGTAATTGTTTTCAAAAATCGTTTTTAAAAACAACATATCTGTTTCAGCTTACATGAGAGACCATGGAATGGGCTCCATGTACAACAATAACTTGTGTTACTGCATGCCAGAATGCTACACCGAAAATGCAATTAAAATTTAAAACCAAAATCTATTTGTATATCACTTGAGACAAAGCCACATTTTAAAAACACAGCTTTCTTCATCATTTTCTCCTTAAATCATACTATTCTCTATCTAAATTAAATAAATCTTTTCTCACCTTAGCAAATACTTTTTGAGTTTCAAAACAGTCTCAGAAATACACCAAATTGTCTTCAGCAGAAGAAAGAGGATGCACTCCAGAGGCTGCAGCTATTGAAAGCACAGAAATACAGATATTCATTACACATATCTCTCATATTAGCCAATCATAACTCTTCCCTCACTTTTTTCAAATCAAAACCCTTCCCCCCTCTGCCCTCTCTGCCTTTTTTCCATAGCAACCACCTCCTGGAAGACCTCTCATGTTTGCAAATTCACACAACAATGTTTCAATTGAACTCTGAACTCTCAGTGCACCTGCGTATCCAGTGCAATCTTTCATTAAATGTTTCTTCCTTGACCATTCAAATTACATCTTTCAAAGAGCACATCCATGCACCCTAACTTTCTGTTTTCAGAAATGGAAATGCACCAATCACTGCTAATGAATCATTAGCACTAGAAATCCACAGTTTTTTTTCTTTACAAACTCCTACTGTTTCAACTGCCCTTTCATTACCACACTTCATCTGACTGCAGCACAACCTTCTCCCACCATGTTTAATGTCTGGATTGTTGGACATAGTTACATCCACTGGGCTCAAAGGTATGCTGAGAACAGAAATTTACCTAACCTCAATTTACAAGATGTGGAAATTAAGTGGTTGGGCCAAAGAGGATTAAAATGTCACCAATTGATACCATTGGTGAAAACCTTTATGCATTTGCCAAAACCTGACCTGTTAATTGTGCACTGTGGAGGTAATGATTTGGGCACTTTGACTGGGGTAGGTCTGGAAATGCTTTTAAAGGACACCTTTGAGCAATTAATGGCACTTTTTCCTCAAACTGCCTTGGTATATTCCAATATATGCCAAAGACAGAAATGGAGGTGGTCCAACCAATTTTGTCCACAAATTGAGAAAGCGAGGAAGCATGTAAACAAATCTGTTTCAGCTTACATGAGAGACCATGGAATGGGCTCCTTGTACAACAATAACTTGCGTTACTACATGCAAGATATCTACAGAGGAGATGGAGTTCACTTCTCAGATGAGGGCAACAGAATTTTCATTCTGAATTTAAGACTGTGCATTGGTACCTACTTATAAGTACCTAAATGTACCATAAACCCAAAAGCTCTTCTCAGAGCTACCCTTCATCTGATCACTCACAATTATTATTTTTTTCTAACTTTTTTCACTAATTTTCCACAAAATACGCTCCCCGGGGCGCTACCCGGTTCGCTAACCGAAAGCTAACCTCGCGGAATTTTTAAAAAAAATGTTTTTTTCCGCACATATAAGCCCCCTCAGAAAACCTAGGGGGTCAAAATAAATCTACCATGCCCCCTTCTACCCATTCTGAACATTATTTGCCCTCCATCTTGTATCTTAATGCGACCAAAACACAAAATGGAGGACTCCCGTGACGCTTAAGGTTCGCGATCCGAGCCGCTTCCCGGGAAGCGGTCCAAAAAAAAGGTGGGAAAGTAATTTACAGAAAAACGACTAGAGACACTCTCACCAAATATAGATTAGCTCATACTACATAACAATCCCTTTTATTTTCACAAATTTGATTGAAATTCCATTTAGCCATTTAGCCTGTAGACCTCTCTAAATACCGTGAGGTAAATTACTTCACAAAACACATCTGAAGTGTTGGAATTGACAACCAATGAAAATGTTACTTTCATTTTCTACTTTTATTACCTGACATTTGATTGGTTATATACCTGAATATATATAAAGGAAGAGAAGGAAACACAGCCATTTTGACTACTAATTCTTGTTGTATATGTCATTTGGAATATCACTAATCACTTCAACTTGTTTCTAAAGGTAAGTTGTTATTTTTAAAACTGAAGTATATTGTGCACTATAAGTAAATATGGTAAACTTTTTCAAATAGTTATATACTATCCCTCTGTAGTAGTTATAGATTTAGATAGACCTCTCTGTTATAGTTATGGATGGACTTAGACTTCTCTTGTATAATTATAAATTTACTTACATTAAATCACATACACTTTTTTATATTCCTACTTCCACTCTGATACTATACACTGCCCAAAGATAAATTCACTGATAAAAAATGCCTATCTAAAATTATTCCCAACAGTGCCCTATCTCTACTAATATATATTTTTTTAATCCAAATTTCAGGCAAAATGGAAGGCGAAAACCAAGTTTCTTTTGAAATGGACCTGCAAGAGAGCAGCCAAGAATTGATTGATCCAATTGATCAAATTGACATTGAATTTATGGACGAAACTTTGGACAAAGAACTACTGCAATGTGTCCAAGCAGTAGATGACCTCCTTGAAAATGAGGACATTTTACAACCTCACAGATTGCAAACAATATTCCAAGAAAATAATGACATTTCAGACACTGAAATGTTAGAAAGTTTAATAAATTATGAAACACAAACAAAATAAAAAAAAAAGCTTTAAAAATAAAGAAAACAAAAAAAAACAACAAAAACAACAAACAATTAACATACAGTATTTGAAAAGTCTATCATTCTTTTTTCCTTATAGTACGCTGCCCAGAACGCTTCCCGGTTCGCGAACTTGGCGCTCACCACGCAAAAAAAAAATAAAAAATTTTTTTTTGACCCTGCGGGCCCTTTTAAAACCTCCACATAAAACCTAGGGGGTCAACGAGGATCTACTATGCCCCCTTATGGTAATTTCCCCCTTTGTTTTGGCCTCCTCTTGTCTCTCGATCCTACCGAGAGACAAGATGGCTGCCGCTCCGGACTGTTTAGAATGTTGACAGACACCGGAGAGCCAATCAGCTTCGCATCGCAAAGTTCCGTTACGCGAAAAGTACGCGAACCGGATCGCTGCCCGGAGCGCTGTTACAGATATATATCTTTTTTTGAACGTTAATTTCTCAAAATCCACTGAAGCACATATATTGAGACCTAGCAAAGGCACATCAGGCTAACAGTCCCTACAATTTTGCCAAGTTTCGTGCAAATCCATTCAGCCGTTCGAGCTAAAAGTGAGTCCAACCGCCCTATGGAAATTAACATGGGAAAAATGCGTTTTGGGACCCCCCTTTTTTCTCGGCCCCCCCTCGACGAACACCCCCCAAATTTCCAAGAGCTGCTCAGAAACAAAATGTGCCATTTTCCTGAAAATTTCAGCCGATTCCGTCCACAAACGCCAAAGTTATTAGACATAGAATTTTCAAAAATCCCATAGGGAAAAAATCCTAACTATATATACCTACTGGCGACCGCCAGTAGGTAATATATATATATATATATATATATATATATATATATATATATATATATATATATATATATATATATATATATATATATATATATATATATATATATATATATATATATTACCTACTGGCGGTCGCCAGCAGGTAGTTATAGTTAGGATTTTTTTCAATGCAAAATCGCAAAATTCTATTTGGAATAACTTTGGCGCCGGTTGATGAATCTGCCTGAAAATTTCCTCAAATTTGCCTCACGGAGCTCTGGTCCTTCCTTGTAAGTTTTGGGGGGTTCGTCAAGCGGGGGCCGAGATAAAAGGGGGGTCCCAAAACATGTTTTTCCCATGTTAATTTCCATGGGGCGGTCAAACTCACTTTTAGCCAGAACGGCTGAATGGATTACCACCAAACTTGGCAAAATTGTAGGGACTGGTAGCCCGATGTGCCTTTGCTATGTCTCAAGATATGTGCTCCAGTGATTTTGTGTAATTTAGGTTCAAAAAAATATATATATCTATGGCAGCGCCCCGGTACGCGCACCGGGGAGCACTCCTGGCGCACCACGCGAGGTGCGCACGGAAAGCTGATTGGCTCTCGGGTGTCTGTAAACATTCAAAACAGTCCGGAGCGGCCGCCATCTTGTATCTCGGTAGGATCGTGACACAAGAGGAGGAAAAAAAAAAAGGGGGAAATGAACACAAGGGGGCAGGGATAGACCCCCCTGCCCCCCTGCCCCCCTAGGTTTGATGTGGGGGCCATAAAAGGGCCCAGCGGGGCAACATTTCTTTTCTTTTTTTTGATTTGCGCGGGGGGAGCGCCCGGTACGCGCACCGGGGAGCGGACCGGGGAGCGGACCATGGGGAAAAAAGAATGACAGAGTTTCTAAAAAATGTAGCCTTTTTTTATAAATTGCAGGTAGTTCTAAAAAGAACTGTTTTTTTTCTTCTTTTTGTTGTTTTATATTTTTTTATTGTTTTTTTGAACATTTTGAACTTTTTTGGGGTTTTCTGAACAGTTTTATATTTTTTTTGTATCTTTCATCGGGAGAAACGAAAAAACAGGGAATTGAAAATGGCTCAACTGGAGCAAAAAAAAAAGAAAAGAAATAATTAGGGTTTATTGGGGCATTTGTGGTTGTCCCCAGCAAGGACGATGAGCTTTTCGCTCTGTTCTCCGTAGGAGATGGTCTTCCCACAATATTTACAGGTTATTCGGAAATCCGCAAACCGTGGCTGAATGCAAGGCATCGTCTCTCTTGCCTCTTGTCCCGACGGAGTGCGTTGCTTTCTTTTCGAGGTGGTGCTCGTAGTTTGGGGAGGGTTTCTGGCCAGTTCCCTCATCTCTGCAGCAGAATAGTTTATTGGATGCTTGCGCTGCATGTGTCTAATCATTGTGTTGTCTCCGAATGAATATTTTTTATTAGGGTTCCCCCTAGAAAGTTCCATGCCACAGATTAGGCAAGCCACCTTGGCTGCATTTACTTTTTTCTTCCCCTCTGGGATCGAAAAAAACTCCCATATAATGTGTGGTCTTGGCTGGTATGGGGTATTGTGTTCTTCAAGCCATCTTCTCCTCCCCTCCTCCTCCTCCTCCTCCTCTTCCTCCTCTTGTTGACCACCAATGTAATCTTGTGGTGGTCCTCTTGGTGGTTGTGGTGGTGGTGGTGCAGATGCACCAGCTGCTGCTGTTACTGAAGCCAAAATATAGATCAAAAAGGTACAGAGAGGTACAATCAGGTCTTCCTCAGTCAAAGGACAAAGTCAGAATAAGGAAAAAAGGTGGGGTCTTTCATCATTTGGAAAAAAAAAGGCCTGAACCAATGAGAAGTGTTATTTTTAGGTCACAAGACCAGGGATTTCATCATTATGAAACTAAAACTGTTCTTCACCAATTAAAAGTGTTATTTTCAGGTCATATGACCGACGCGCTTACGCGACGCGCACCCCGGGTCGCGTCACGTAAGCGCGTCGGATGTTTACGTTGCGCGAGCGTATTCGCTCGAGTGCTTCCTGGTGCGCTTACGCCGTGCGTATCACGCGGACGCGGCTACGCGATACGTCACGATCATGTTTTCGTTCGCGACATTGGCGCTAACGGGACGCTTCCCGGTTCGCGCACCGGGGCGCTTCAAACGACTACGCTCTCCAGGGCGCTCACCCGGGCACGCCCCGGGAGCGCTCCAGGGTCAAAAATAAAAATAAAAAAATTTAATTTTTTTTTTTAAAATACAAATAAAATATAGGATTCAATCATTTTCAAAAATATTACATTTCATAGCTATAGACATTTGCTATTAACCAAATTTTGAAATTCAAAGAAAAAAACATACGTTTGGGGCCTTAAATATAGTTAGGAATTAGCATTTAAAAAACCTATGAAATTCACTGAAAAAACCATAGGTTTCACACCAGTTATAGTTAGGAATTAGCATTTAAAAAACCTATTAAATTCACTGAAAAAAACATAGGTTTCACATCAGTTATAGTTACCTGGAAATTTTACTGACATAAAACCATTGAAATTCCACGTTATAGTTAGTTGGACTCACTATAACTTGCGCGTGTAATGCACTGCTGATGACGTCACATATTACATCACTCATGACATGGTCAGTGACATCACTCATGACATCACTGATGACACCATCTTTGTGACAGAGTGACAGACCTCCTTATAGAAACACATACTTATTTAAACAGGAACTCTTACAATCTCACATATACTCACTTATAAACATCAATACTCACATATACTAGATTAAAACATATGTTGTTACTGATAAAAACACTAGTGAGACAGTCATTCACTCACTAACACACACATATACACACTCATGCACCCATGCAGTCCTGCACATATGCTGTCTTCAAAACACATACAAACAGTGAGTCAGTCATTGATGCATCTATGTGCTAAGTAATACCCGCACTAAACCATACAGAGACTCATACTGATACTAAAAAAACATCTAATAACCCATATACACACACATGTAGCTACTCACCAACCCATGCAGCCAATTATACACAATGTGAAACACTGATATATATATTTAAATATTTAAACATTACTCGCTAATATATGTATTCACTAAGATACACTTAATAAGCCAGTTAACCAATCAATTTTTTTTTAAAAAACATTCATTAAAACACTTATTTAAATATTCATTCTTCGATCGACCTTAACATATACATATATAAAACATATTTATTTTTCAGAAAGACACACATTCACTGGATGGTGTCATCAGTGATGTCATGAGTGATGTCACTGACCATGTCATGAGTGATGTAATATGTGACGTCATCAGCCGTGCATTACACGCGCAAGTTATAGTGAGTACAACTAACTATAACGTGGAATTTCAATGGTTTTATGTCAGTAAAATTTCAAGATAACTATAACTGGTGTGAAACCTATGTTTTTTCAGTGAATATATATATATATATATATATTCCCACGTTATAGTTAGTTGTACTCACTATAACTTGCGCACCCGCAATCCACTGCTGATGATGTCACATATTACATCATTCATGACATGGTCAGTGATATCACTGATGACATCACTGATGACATCATCCACTAAATGTGTGTTCCTGTAAGTCAAAAATGTGTTTACCATATTGTAGAATGAGTGTATGTATGAGTGTTTTGATAATGGATTTAGTAGGTGCGTGACTGACTGTATGTGTGGGAGATTAAATGTGTCTTACTCTTACTGAATGCATGGGTTAGTGACTATACTGTTAGAATGTGTGCATCAGTTTGTCTGTTGTTGTGTAAGCTGCTGCATGTGTTGATCAGTAGCTATATGAGTGGCTATATGGGTTATTGATTGGTTGCCCAAGTATTTGAATGGGAGACTGAGTGTGTGTGTGGGTGGTTGGGAGGTGTGTGCCTCTGTGCATAGATGTGTGAGCAGTTGATTCACTAGGTGTATGAGTTCAAGAGTGCATGTGGAAACAGCTGTATGGGCAGTTGACTGTGTGCATGGGTGTGTTTGGTGAGTGAATGGATATCTGAGTGCTACATGTCCAAGTAAGTACATATGTAAAACACAGTGCATGTTAGAGTTTCATATATAAATGACTATATATAACAGACTGTGATTGCATAAGTGACGGTATCTATCAATATGTACTTGTATCAGTGACTGTAAAAGATAGTAAGTATGTGTTAGTCTATGTTTAAATAAGGAAGGTTTTGTGTGTATAACTGTATAGTTGTGGAAATGTGAGTGTGATTGATTCTTTACTTGACTGACTAGGTGTGTGAGTAACTCCATGGATGAGTGTCAGTGTGTGAGTCTCTCTATAGGTATATGAGTGCATATGTTGGTCTTGTATTGATGAGTGACTGTATGTATGAAAGATTGTATGGGTGAATGAGTAGATGTGTGTGTAGACCTAGAAATCAGTGAGTGCGTATGTGGTAAGTGGTTTTACAGTGTCAATGGTTTTAGGAATGGTAGTGTGTATTTTACACTGGGTGTATCATAAGTTAGATTAGAGTGTGAGGAGGTGTATTGTATTATCACATGGATGATGTCATCAGTGATGTCATCAGTGATGTCATTTGAGATGTCATCAGTGATGTCATCAGTGATGTCACTGACCATTTCATGAATGATGTAATATGTGACATCATCAGCAGTGGATTGCGGGCGCGCAAGTTATAGTGAGTCCAACTAACTATAACGTGGGAATTTCAATGGTTTTGTATGAGTAAAATGTTCTGCTAACTATAACTTTTTTCAAACCTATGGTTTTTTCATTGAATTTTAAAGGATTTTTAAAAGCTAATTCCTAACTATAACGTTTGTGAAACCTATGGTTTTTTCACTGAATTTCATAGTTTTTTTAAAAGCTAATTCCTTTGTTTATCTATTTTTTAACCTATGTTTTTTTTAAGCTGTTTTTTATAACTATTTTTTTTTTATATAAAAAATTTTTTTGTTCAATGTATATTTTTTTATTATCATATTTTCCTGGTGCGCTCAGGGTGCGCGCACCGGTGAGCTTACCCGTATAATTTTGTCTTCTAGCGCTCCCAGTGCGCGCCCCGGTGAGCTCTTCCGAGAGCGTAGCGAGAGTGCTAATTCTGCCTTCGTAAAAAAAAAATATGTATGAAAACTAAATTATAATGCAAGATATTCAGTACCATACTTAAAAAAGCAGTATTTTTAATTTTCGAAATGAAAATGATTTTGCATTTCTGTACAGCTAGCAAAACGTCACTCAAGCGCGCCGCGTAAGCGCCCCCGGAAGCGCCTACATTCGCGCTACGTAAGCGCCCCCGGAAGCGCCTACGTTCGCGCCGTGTAAGCGCCCCCGAAAGCGCTCTGGAGCGCGCAGCGTAAGCACGTCAAGTCATATGACCTTAAAATAACACTTTTAATTGGTTGCTAACAGTTTTTATTTTACAAAGAATGAAATCCCCACCCATTTCCTTCACTTCTTCTTTCACTTTTGTGACTGCAAGACCTGTCTTTTTGCTCTTGGATCTTTGTTGGATTACCATGGCTGCCAGAGAATCCAGTAGCAGTGATGACCCAGATAGATTTTTAGATGAAGAGGTTCCACAGCCTAAAAAACAGGAGCATTTTATCTGGAATTCTTTTTCAATTCCAGCAGACCAAAAAAAAGTAAATGCTCCAAAAGTGGAGTGTAAAATTTGTCAAACTGTCCTGTCACGGGGTGACCCTTCCAAAAAATATACCTTTGGAAATTCTACTATGATCCGGCACGTCAAGAGGAGGCACCCTCAGAACTATGCCCGAGAGAGTGTAAGGGCTCTTGCACAAGAGGCTCCAGGGGACGGTGCTTCTACCTCAACTGGAGGAGCAACTTCATCAACAGTGAGGGGGCGACCAGACCAGCTGATCCCGAATATTCAGCCTGCTTTTAATGAAGCCACAATTAAATGCAGAAAATGTGATCAGCTACTTTGTTATGGGGAACAAAGTGTTATGCTCATGGTTCAAGCAATAGAGAACCACCGCTGCCATCCCCAGCCCTAATTTTTATTTTTTTTAATTTTGCTCCTGTTGAGCAGTTTCTCATACCCTGTTTTTGTTTTTGTTCAAAAAAAAAGAAAAAAGAAGAAAAAAAAAAGTTCTTTTCAGAACTAGCTCCAATTCTCACAAAGAGCTGTATTCTTTAAAAAATGAAACAGAGTTTTTCCCCGTGGTGCACTCAGGGTGCGCGTACCGGAGAGCGTACCCGGGAACGCACCCAGCGCTTACCCCAAGAAAATTTAAAAAAAAAAGGTTGAGATCAATTTGTACATACTGTTTTACGAAGCCTAGAATGGCATACAGCATGTATCAAAAACATCTAATAAAGAATACAGATTGAACCCTGCTGTCTCTGTTGTGGTGAAGACTTTGATGCAAAAGTCAGCAACAAGGTTGCTAAACGAATACTTTGATTACAAAGAGTACTATGGAATATCAGGATGAACATTACGTATTGGAGGGAGTTGTTCCTGCTTTCAGAAGTGCGACAGTAAAAGAGCGCAAGTACAGGGCTCTGTTGTAGCACATTTTAAAAGTTGCCATTTTTTTGGTGCATCCAGTCTGCTTCCTGGGTCACATGATTTGGTGTAATTAGAAGTTGGCCTTTGTATATTCTTTTCAAACAGTAACACAAAAGGGGACCAAGAATTGGCATAATTGGCCATCTTGACATGACAGGAGGGGTAGAGCTGTGCACAGCCCCATTTACATTTAGATGAGTGTTGCAGCACACACACACAAAGAACTTCACACTACCTTTTGTGACCCCAGACCCAGTGGAACCTGGGCAGGGAGGCAGAATATTCCAGACCCATCTACGGGGAGAAAATTCAAAACGTTTCTGCAACTTCAAAGATGGCACCAGGTATAAAAATTGGACACTCAAACCAACTGTTCAGTACACTTCTGGGCCTTTTGACACTATAAAAGAAAGACTGCCCTGCTCTCAATGGACTGTCCTGCTGCTTGAGGCCTGCCCTGCTCCCTTAGAAGGAAGCCTGGAGCGTTACTCTTCACCCCAGGCTGAGTGACTTTAAGGGTCAGATGTTTGACCTCCTATCCTTAGCTACCAGGACACATTAGGCTCCAGAGGGCTCACTGCAACTGCCCCTGCTGCACTGGATCTGCCTGGGCCTGAACCTGGACCTGCCTGAGGCCTGTTGGCCTCTGTTGGAATGAGTTCCTGATCCCTAGGAGGTGCCTTCCCAGGTTCTGGGTCCTTGGCATCAGAGAGAACCGCAACAGGCTTAACTGAAGGTTCCATGAAATCCGATGGGAAGCTACTGGAAGTCACACAAGTTCTTACCACACAGCTGCAAGCTTTAGCAGAACTGATCAAGACTGCTGCAAAGCCCTGTAAAGCCTCGCCACACAGCTGAAAGCTTTATCAGATCCGGCACTGAGTGAAGCAAAGACCCACCGCACAGTTGAAAACCTCATTGGAACTGACATAGAGCGACACAAAGTCTTGCAACTCTGCACAGACCGCACACCAAGGACATAAGGTACAATGTCTAGCGGGTCAAACTTGTTTCTGTGCCTGGTCTGTGCTCC
Organism: Lissotriton vulgaris; assembly: GCF_964263255.1. Classification (NCBI taxonomy): domain Eukaryota; kingdom Metazoa; phylum Chordata; class Amphibia; order Caudata; family Salamandridae; genus Lissotriton; species Lissotriton vulgaris. The sequence continues at coordinate 958,195 of NW_028251195.1, read as the reverse complement.
ATTACGTCATCCTGAACTTGTTACTTGTTCCCAGTCCAGCTTGAGCAGATACCCTCAGTTGGCGCTCTGTGTCGTTTGGTGCTACCTTTTTTTTTTAACACACTTTATTGATGACCACATTACAACATAGGCATTGGAAGAAGAAGTCACTAGATACAGTCCTTTTTCTATTACAGCAATTACAGTATATGTGCTACATAGAAATTCTGTTCTCATTATTCTGTGTGATATAAAAAGAAAAGTTGGAGAACCAGGCCTTATGGGCTGGGCGGCGCAGGGCACGCCTTAATCCCCGGGCTCACCTGCCTTGTTACTAACAGAGGCACAAGACACTCCGTTGAGCGTGGAAGCCAGGTTTATTAGCTGCAGCTAAGCACAGTTATCCTAGAAGTACATGTAAAGTGTATATTCTAAGGAGACTGCCACTTCAATCCTTGGCGCACAATCTCTTATACTAAACACATTTACGATATCCCACTTCCCGCACACATAAAACGAACCAATAGGAAAAGTTGGAAAACAAGTTATCAGGTATTCTAGTATACGCCTCTTTCTCGGACCCCGTGTGTCACCCCTCCCAACAAATTAATCAGTTATGGTGTTCACAATCCCCTCTTGCAGGTGGCAGGACATACTAGTGTGTTTCAATAGATGGGTTTGTAATAGGGACATACACGGAGAGAATAGCGAAGGCCAGTTGGATAACATAGTATAAGGGAAGAATAGGAGAGGGTAAATAGTCGGCTGAGACAGGGATCAGTCCAGCCAGACATGGATTAACGAACTCGATCAGACCCTGGCATCAGGCTTCATGAACAAGGACAATGGAGTTACTTTTTAACTGAAAGACACGTAGCAGCTGGAAAAGCAAAAGCATTGCGTTCGCCGTGCCGCCTGAGTGAGGGCAACACAAAATGGCGACAGGACACAAAATGGCAGCTAGATACGGGACGAAATCTGAAATCGCAGAACCTCAAAACAAGGGTCGTATTCTGTAATTATAATGCTACCATGCGAACAGTGGGCATGTTATATTATTAGCGTCATTAAAAAGTTGTGTATATTTACATTCAACTAGTGAGAACTTATGCAAACCCATTCTCCCCCCAGCCCTAACCCTCCCTACCCCTCTCCTCGTCAGTGTTACTTCAACTTACACGGTAGTCAAAGGAGGTCTATATATATATATATATATATATATATATAAATTCTTCTAGTCAATGTAGTTTCCATGGTGAAGTCGCAATTTCTCGGATCTCAGAGCCTAATGCCGAAAAGTCACATGGAGCCCTTGTATGTTTTTGGGTTGAGATAGCTTGTGTGGGAGACAAATCAAGTGTTTTCAGTTCAATTATCAAAGCCTCCCAATCCAGTGAGATGAGTTGCTTCCTCAGCCCTCTCTCTTCCTCCCTTCGAAGAGCCCTTCCCCATTGAAGCATGTCAGTTTGCCAAGTGATGACTGCCGGGAATCTGGGGGTCTTCCACCTCATGGTGAGAACTCTGATTGCCAAGATGAGTGCTAGGCCCTAGAACTTTAACCGCACCTTTTGTACCTTGGAGCATCTACGAAGGCCTACAAGGCAGTTCAGGGCCTCATCCAGAACCGGAAGTTGTGTCACTACAGTTAATGAGTGGCGGACTCCCCCCCAGTAGCCCCCCACGCGAGGGCAAGACCACAGCATATGGATAAAGTCCGCCTTGTCTCCTTTACAAGGGGGCCAACAGTAGGGGGAGTCCGGGAACATGCAATGTATCTTTTTCAGGGTAAGGTATGACCTATGAAGGATCATCTTCTGAATAAATATGCGTTTCGCATTACACAATACTTTTTTGGGGTGTTCCAGCATACATTTCCACGCTTTATCCGTGATCTCAACTCTAGAGTCCTCCGCCCAGTGTGCCTTAAGGGAGGTAAGTGCAATTGCTGCATGTGCCCGAACTCCAGTGTAAACCAGCATACTAAATGTCCCCACAACCCATGTAATATAAGAGGTGTACCAAGTTATGTTGTGGGGGTTCATTCCTCTGTGGGGCCCATGTGGTTCTGATATAATGTGTCACAGTAGTGTGTAAGAGATATAGGCGCGGTGGTGCCCCCGTGGCCTGCAAAAAGGAGTTGTGATCCTGAATAGTGCCATCACCAAAGAACGTTCCTACTTCTTCTACCCCTTTTTCTGTCCTGTCCTGTATTCTGGTCGTCATGAGTCTCCCCTGTGGTGTAGGGATGCCTAGGATGGGAATGTTTTTGGCTTAGGGGATCACTGTAGATTTGTAGGATAGAGCCTTCCTCCAACAGAGTAGGGCAGTCTTCAACAGAGGAGGGCAATCTAGCTCACCTCTGTCGAACCTCTGCAGCGTGAACTCAATTTCTTGCAAATTCCTTCCTGCGGTCCAGTATGATAGGCACAGGAGCTGACTAGCGTATTAGTAACCTAGGAAGTAAGGGACTCCCAGGCTGCCATTTTGTGTCTACAGTTGGAGCTTATTCGTCTACGTCCAACACCCCAGATGAGATTCACCAGTATGGTGTTCAATGTACTAAAATGGACTGTGGGAGGATCACGGGCAGATTCACAAAGTAGTATAATAGGCGAGGCAGCATCACCATTTTTGAGATGGCGATCCGTCCCATCACCGATAAAGGTAGAGATAACCAGAACCCTACACTAGCACGGAGCCCTGTTATTGCCCGCAGTATATTGCCCTCAATTTGATCTTCCTGTGTTCTGTAGACTTGGATGCCTAGGTATTTAAAAGTGGTTGGAGTTACAGGCAAGGTGTAACTGCCGAACTGCAGGTAGGTTAAGTGTGGTGTCTCTTGGAAGAAATAGCTTGTTGATTTCTCAGGGTTTACGGCCAGGCCTGACAGGCGTTCAAAGGTGGCAAATATATTAGGGAGAGGGGCATTGTCAGCAGTCAGGTCCCGTAGGTATAGGAGTATGTCATCTGCATAGATGGATATTAGATGGTGTACTCTATCAATAGGAATGCCAAGCCGGTCTGCTGAGTCCCAAAGGGCCAGAGCCAAGGGCTCTAATGCAAGTACAAACAACAGGGGAGACAAAGGGCAGCCCTGCCTCGTGCTCTGTGAATATTAGATTGGTCTGAGTTTGTGGTGACCCGTGCGGGCCCTGGCCATAGGGGACGTATATAATAAGCAAGCCCATTTAAGGTATGTGTCCGGGAATCCAAACTGTCTCAATGTCGCGAACATGAAGTCCCAAGATAGGGAATCTAATGCCTATCTAAGGTCCAGTGCTACACATCCTGCGTATTGGTAAGCTTGTGGCGTGGCCTTCATTACATAATGTAGCTGTCCGGTGTTCAGAGAGGTGCTGCAATTTGGTAGGAAACCGCATTGGTCACTGTGAATAAGCGTATGAAAGTATGGTTTTATGCGATTGGCAAGGGCCTTGCCTAGGATTTTATATTCAGTGGATAACATAGAGAGGGGTCTGTAATTAGACATCTCTAAACTGTCTCGCCCTGGTTTGGGTATGGACGTGCCCAATGCTTGCATGGTGGAATCTGGCAGGCAGCCAGTCTCAAAAGCCGCCTTGTAGACAGCCTCTAGTGCAGGTACTAAAGACTCTGAGTAGGTCTGGTAAAATTCTACGGGGAGCCCGTCCATCCCAGGCGTCTTGTTATGGTTTAGACCCTTAATTGCGGTGTGGATTTCTTGTTGATTTATAGGGCCATCTATATCTTTCTGCACATCGTCAGATAGCACCGGGAAGGGGCGATCTTGTAAGAACTCGGTAATAGAGGAGCTTTCTACAGGAGTAGGGGGTGCATAGAGTGCTTCGAGGTGATCATGAAAGGCCGTATTTATTTCTTCTTGTGTGTGGACTATATGTCCTGCCAGGGTGCGGATGCTAGATATGATTGGCGGGTCTGGTCTGTCTCTGACTAGGCAGGAAAGCAGTGCACCGGATCTATCCGCTTCAGTGTGTTTTCCTTGGAGAAATGCCCTGTAGTCTATTGTCCGCAGTGTCTCTAGTGTTTCTGCATGATCTATGTGGATGGATTGCAATGCCTCCCGTTTGTCAGGGTCTAACACTGCCTCCCTCTCCAGTACATGTAACCTGTGTTTGATGTACTGTAACCTTTGGTGTGTCTCTTGTCTAGCCCCAACTAACTGTCCGATCGTCGCCCCCTTACCACCACTTTCAGAGCATCCCACTCAATCAAATTAGAGGAAGCTGTGTTCCAGTTTTCGGCCAAGTAAATTGTAATAGTGTTAGACAGGGTCGTGCGGAAGGGGGCGTCTTCAAGTAGGTGTGGGTGCGATTTCGAGGTGGGTACTAGGGTAGGCACCATGCCCCAGCGGAGTGTGAGCTCTAGGGGGTTATGATCGATCGGAGAAGGTCTTTGCTAGATATGTGGAGTTGTGGGCCTTCACAATGATGGATCTCGAGCAGAGGAACCTGCCAATTCTGCTATGGAGGCTGTGTACTGGAGAATAAAAGGAATATTCCTTGTGGGTTCAATAAAGGCATCACCACACATCAGAGAGTGTCCACCCTCTTGCCCATGTTGTGAATTGGTCTGCTAGTTTGCCAGCGTTTGTGCCATGTAGGGGTGGATTTGACCTGTCTAGTCCAGTGTCCACCACCGCATTCCAATTCCCTCCCAACACCCAGGGGATCCTATCCCAGTCTGCCAAGACTGTACCCAGCTTACTCAAGAATCTGTCTTGGTCAAAGTTAGGAGCATAGACGCTGCCGAGCACCACCAGGGAGCCATCAAGGGTGCCCTTCACCAGTATGTATCGGCCCTGGTCATCTACCCGGTGCTTCATTTAAAAAAATGGGACCCCGTGGCATATCCAAATAGTCGCCCCCCCTAGCGAAAGCAGAATAATTGGTGGAGTAAATATGTCCTCTCCTTTTATTCCACCTCTTTTGTGTTTCAAATTCGGTTAGATGGGAACACCACCTGTGTCTTACATCTAAGGAGAAATGCATGAATAAGGTGCCTTTTCTGGATTGCTACTAATCCTCGTACGTTCCATGTGATTAGGTTGTACAACCCTATTGTGTTAGTGTTCCCTGTCATGTTCCAATGTATAGTATGGAGCTCCCATCTTCGTGGAGCCAGTAGAGCAGACCTGACCAGGAGCCCCTTTTCCCCATAACTTTAACAAAACTTGGCACAGCGCCTAAACTGTGCTGGGCCCAGCAGTGGTGTACAAGAAGTACAGAACAAATAACGGTGCATACGCTAGCAGGGAAGTAGCCAACTTATACCTGATCATGGTCATAGGACGGTCTTCGACCCAGCGGCTCAGCGGTACCGTACCCCCGGGGGGATGTGTACAGATGTGGTGGGGACCATGTTATTAACAATCAATGATAACAAAGAGTACTGCGGAGCCCCCCCTCAAATAGCGCACATCCCAGACTTATCAGGGTGCAACATGTATATCAATAGGACATACGGCTAGAGCCCTACACAACACCAGACTGAACATAGGAGTCTATTAGCATACACATAAAGCTTTACAAGTGAAAGGATACAATAGTCTCTCCGGCGCAGAGCTCATGTCAGCTGCAAGGACAAATACCGCAGCATCAGTCTCAAGTGTCATTGACTCGTCCACCATGTTCAGTTGTCGATCATGTCATCGGCTGCCCTGGGTATGATTATGGGAAAGTGAATTGCACTGTGCTGGGAATCCGAATGAATAGTACTGTCCTGTGAGTCAGTAGAGATTTTGTTTGAGTCTTCGAGGAAGGCACCGGCAACCGCAATTGCAATCTCCTGGTCCCGTTGTTGTGGTTCTCGCAATGGACCAGCGCCTCCTTTACTCCTGTTAGGATTCTGGGTCCGGCGAGAGGTCCGTTTCGGGAGTTTGATTCCTCTGAAGAGATGTCTGGGTGGCTGAATTGGCTAGAACCAATGCACATAATTTCCATCCATTCCTCAACGTCTGCTGGACTTTCAAAAAAGTGAGTCTACTTGTCATGTATAACCTTCAGCCAGGTTGGATATAGGAGTGCGTATTTGAGTTGTGCTTTCTGTAGTTTTTTCTTTACAGCCTGGTAAGATGATCTCTGTACCAACACTGTGTAGTCGGGGTACAAGGATATGCGATGGGTTTCGTACTGGATTAGTGCCTTTTCTCTAGCTTTCTGTAGCAAGACATCACAATCTATATAATTGAGTATTGTCACAATCAGAGAGCGGGTCGGCGCGCCAGGCATGGGTTGTCCTGTCGGGATTTTTTTTTTTTTGATAAACAGCTTTATTGTTTTACAGAAAGGAAAACAGGCACCAGCAAGACGACACTGGATAGCACCAACAGTGTTGCGGAACTCATAAAAGAACAAATACATCAGTTTACCCACCATGCAGCAGTGGATACAAACGTCCTGTACAGATTTCAAGCTATACCACGGCTCCCAGCCATTTGCCCCAGACCCTCCGGTATTTCTTAAGGCACCCCCATGCCTCGTACAAGGGTTTCTCCTGTGCCGCACACCAATCAACCCCCTTTCGCCATTTCTCAAAACCTGGTGGAGTCCGAAACCAATCCCAGGATGCTTGTTTCCGGTCCAGGGAAAACATGGCTTGGCAGTTCGGACTGAACTGTTCCCATGACGCACAGGGTCAGACTGATTTGCATATGGCCATGTCTGAACTGGGGTGGTGGAGTGGGCTAAAGAATGATGATGGATTAAACCCAGATCAGTTGACTGTGGGTGAGTGTTTGATTTTCTCAACACTCTGTCCATCATCCCCATTGGTATCGCTTTGTTCTCCCTGAGTTGGCAGGGTATGCCCAGAAGTGGGTCCCTTGCTCACTCTACCACTGGATTCAAGATAGCCTGGCTGATGAGTATTATGAATCCGGAACTGGTCCCAGGATGCTTGTTTCCGGTCCAGGGAAGACATGGCTTGGCAGTTCGGGGTGGACTTTTCCCATGAGGCACAGGGTCAGACTGATTGGCTATGACCATGTCTGAACTGGGGTGGTGGAGTGGGCTAAAGAATGATGATGGATTAAACCCAGATCAGTTGACTGTAGGTGAGTGTTTGATTTTCTCAACACTCTGTCCACCATCCCCTTTGGTATCACTTTGTTCTCCCTGAGTTGGCAGGGTATGCCCAGACGTGGGTCCCTTGCACATTCTACCACTGGATTCAAGATAGCCTGGCTGATGAGGATTATGAATCTGAAACTGGTCCCAGGATGCTTGTTTCCGGTCCAGGGAAGACATGGCTTGGCAGTTCGGGGTGGACTTTTCCTATGAGGCACAGGGTCAGACTGATTGGCTACGGCCATGTCTGAACTGGGGTGGTGGAGTGGGCTAAAGAATGATGATGGATTAAACCTAGATCAGTTGACTGGGGGTGAGTGTTTGATTTGCTCAAACACTCTGTCCATCATCCCCTTTGGTATCGCTTTGTTCGCCCTGAGTTGGCAGGGTATGCCCAGACGTGGGTCCCTTGCTCACTCTACCACTGGATTCAAGATAACCTGGATGATGAGGATTATGAATCCGAAACCGGTCCCAGGATGCTTGTTTCCTGTCCAGGGAAGACATGGCTTGGCAGTTTGGGCTGGACTGTTCCCATAAGGCACAGGGTCAGACTGATTTGCATATGGCCATGTCTGAACTGGGGTGGTGGAGTAGGCTAAAGAATGATGATGGATTAAACCCAGATCAGTTGACTGGGGGTGAGTGTTTGATTTGCTCAAACACTCTGGCCATCATCCCCTTTGGTATCGCTTTGTTCTCCCACATTTTGTATCTTTCAAGTGGTGCAATACTGTCACAAGGTTTCTGCCATCAATCTGAAATGGGGGTTATAAAAGTAGAGTTTGAACGTTGACACCATCCCATCTGTCCTCACATATATTTGGACCATGCATGTACAGCACCATCGAGGGGAATAGGGAATCTGGGAGAATTGGTTTGCCATCACTGAACACCTAGATGTCACTGGCATCCTTCAAGCATCCCATCCTTTCCCACTTTGCTTTCTCTAGCTATGTGGCAGTATGGTGTAATTCCCTCAGCTCATTAAAAGTATTTACAGTATTCAGTAGCATGTTGGAAACAGTTTCTCTCACTGCATTATGTAGTTCATTCAAATGGAAGGTGCTGGACTCAAGAGCACAATATCGGGAAATTTCATTCACATAACGGTTTCCTCTGCTGACAGAATCACTGCCACTCCTGTTTGCAGCACACTTTACCACAGCAATTTCCCTTGGCAATTGCAAAGCATCCAACATATTTGAAACATACGACCCATTCCAGATGGGAGAACCAGCTGGGGCCATAAAACCCCATTGTGATCAGAACTGGCGGAAGTTGTTCAAAACTCCGAAACCATACAGGTTTGTCAGTCTAAATAGTGACTTGCGAGCCTTCTGAAGTGCCGCAGGCTTTGGTAAGGGCAGTCAGTTCGGCTACTCATGCAGATGTTACGTGGCACAAGTAAGATGCTTCCACAACTCTGATCAGTGTACACAGCAAAAGCTGCTCTTAAAATACCAGGCCAGTCTCTCAGGATGGACCCATCAACAAAAAGGTTGTGGTCAAATTCAGGAAAGGGTACATACATCCAGTAGGTCGGGTTTCAGTTTTATGCAAACCTGGAAACACTAATACAGTCATGATCAAATTCACCCTCATCAATTCCCTCTGGGGTTGGCAACAGGGAAGCAGGGTTTAGTGTGTTACACCTTTGGATGAAAACATTTTGCCCTTCCATTATGTTTATCTCATAGTGGGTTAAGCAGCTATTCATCAGATGCTGAGTTCAGGTACTGGTCATAAGAATTTCAATGGAACGAGGTATCATTACAATTAAGGGGTAACCCATCACTATCCCCTCTATTTGCTGAAATCTATCGCTCACCACTGTAACTGCTCTGAGACAATCAGGCAACCCTGCTGCCACCGGATCAAGAGTAGCTGAAAAATATACTATGTGGTGCTTAGTCTCCCCATGCAAGCCTGCCAAGTACCACGCATCAGGGGTTGAACTAGCACATTTTAATGTTGGTGTCCACATCACCACATTAAAATGCATTAGTCACACATAGAAAGCACCCTAGCATGCTTTGTGGGCAGTGCTTAATGTATGCACTCAGCACTGCGTTCAGCCTGCGAAACAAAGTACCCTGCAGGCTGGTCTCGGGCACTCCAACTCGCTCTTAGGGTGATGTGGGCTAGTACAGTCCGATACATTGTTTTACAGTCACCAACAAAAACAAATTATGCTTCCTCCCTCTGAGACACACATTTGGCTGCTGCCTCATCCAGGGCATTTAAGTTGTGGGTCATGAAAGTGGGGGCTCTGACTGGTGCTGGTGCCCCTCAGTGAAGTAAACACAGGAGCGGATTTCCACCCAATTTATTTAGAGAGTTTTATATAGCACTGGCAGGATCCGAGGGTATAAGAGCGCTTTACAACAAGTTCACAGGTAATAAGAAAGAACAGACATACAGAATAAAATGAGCTATTAGGAGGCAGGCAAAGAAAAAACAAAAATGGTCGAGAGTTCACTAGATGATAGCTAACAGTGTATTGATCCAATGGTTAAAGGTGCCAAGCAAGAAGGAGGTCCTTGAGGTTTTTTTATTTGAAGGCCACAAAGGAGGGGTTAGTTCTGAGATCTGCTGGTAGGGAGTTCCAGATTTTGGGGCATTGGGCGTAAAGGAGCACGCTCCTGTTTACTCCTCTTTGGGGGAATGAGAATTTGGTTGTTGGTGCTCCTCACGCTTCTTGCCTGGCCTGCCTTGGTGAGCTTGGCTGCCAGGTTGGCTGGTTTACCAGTGTGAAGGACTTAGTGGGTGAGACAGGCAGTTATGAACTGGCAGCGTGCTTCATTAGGTAGCAATTTGAGATCTTTCAGGGAGGGGGAAGATATGAGTGCCTTTAAGCTCCAGTGACATCCTTGCTGCTGCATTTAGAAATCTTCGCATGAGGGCTAGGTGGAATTTCGCTGATCCTGTGAGGGTAACATTCCCGTAGTCTAGTCTGGATAGAACCAGGGCTTGCATTGCCGTCTTGAGATCATTAGGTGAGAGGAAGCGCTTGATTTTGTTGAGTAGTTTTAATTTGTAGTGGGCACTCCTTGCAGTAGCCTTAATGTGTGAGCTCATGTTCAGATTAGGGTCCTGTAAGATACCCAGCGATTTGTCGGAGCAGGCCAGGGTTCGGTCGAAGTTTAGTGAGTCCATAAGCTTAATCCATTCTTGGGCCTGGTGGTTTTGTCCGTTGTTTGGGGGAGAAGGATTTCCGTCTTGTCTTGGTTAAGTTTTAAGTGGTTGTGTGATAGCCAGTTTTAAATTTGTTTTAGAGTATCTTTTGGATGGTGTATGTCTTCTGGGGAGGAGACTTCCAGGTAGAGCTGGATGTCGTCTGTATAGAAGTGGTAGGTGATGTTGGCTTGATTGATTATGGTAGTGAGGGGCTCCATGTAGATATTGTAGGTGAGAGGACTGAGCCCTGAGAGACACCTCTGGTTATAGTAGAGGTATCAGAAGTTGCATTGTTTATTTTGATTTGTTGAGAACATTTGTGAAAGAAAGAGGTGAACCATTTCAGCACCATGCCGCCAGCTCTGATCTGTTGTTTAAGGATGTTGAGAAGAGGTTTATGGTCCACCGTGTCGAAGGCCTCAGATAGGTCTAGGAGGATGAGCAGGCAGCAGCGACCGGCATCCATACATCTATGGATGTCATCTGCTATATTTAGTAAGGCTGGTGCTGTGCTGCAGCCCTTTCTAATGCAAAAAACCACAGTTGATGGACAGAATGCAGAACAATATCATACATTCACCCCAGTACAGAGATCTGGGTCTAAATCCATCATTTTTTTGCTCTCCACACCACCCCAGTTCAGACATGGCCATATGCAAATCAGCCTTGACCCTGTGCGTCATGGGAACAGTCCAGCCCAAACTGCCAAGCCATGTCTTTCCTGGACCGGAATCAAGCATCCTAGGACCAGTTTCTGGCTATCAGCCGTCTTCAGAAAGGATAGCTTGACTCCAGTGGTGTGGGGAGTATGGGACTCACGTCTGAGCCTACCCATCCCACTCGGGGTGACAAATGCAAAAACCATAGTTGATGGACAGAATGCAGAACAATGTCATACATTCACCCCAGTACAGAGATCTGGGCCTAAATCCATCGTTTTTTTTGCACTCCACACCACCCCAGTTCAGACATGGCCATATGCAAATCAGCCTTGACCCTGTGCTTCATGGGAACAGTCCAGCCCGAACGGCCAAGCCATGTCTTTCCTGGACCAGAATCAAGCATCCTAGGACCAGTTTCTGGCTATCAGCCGTCTTCAGCCAGGATAGCTTGACTCCAGTGGTGTGGAGAGCTTTAGGTGGGCATGGCACGGATTCAGCCCTTTCTAAAGCCTGATTAGTGAGAGTCCAAGGGATTGTTTGTGTCAATGTGCTGGTTGAGTTGGAGTAGGACACATCTCTCAACGATTTTGGCCAGGAAGGGCAGGTTAGAGGTTGGCCGGAAGTTGTTGAGGTCCTCAAGGTCTAAGCCCATTTTTTTTAGGCAGTCTGGCATGACCCCGTGCTTAGCGAGCTGTTTATTATCATCGTCCAGAGGGGTGAAATAATGTGACTGACATTTATTGGCATGGAGGCCAGAAACGGGTCTGCGAAGTGGGAGGAGGGTTTTGAATTTGTGATTAGTTTGGAGATGTCTATTTCTGAGAGTGGGTTGAATGCTTTACAGCAATTTTGGGTAGAGGGGGACCCTAGGGTTTGGTTGCCCACCTTTGCCTCAGTAAGGCGATCCCTACTTTGGAGTCAGGGGAGAGAAGGGATTTTTTGTATCTGTTGGGTGGAGGGAGATTATGGAAGGCACTTGTGTGTGGCGTTCAAGGAAGGACTCGATCAGCATGATTTTCTCATCAAAGAATTTGGCGAATCTATCACAACGTTCTCTGCAGCCCTTAGGGGTTTTATCGGGTGGTTTAGAAGTCTGGGTTTTTTTATATTGAAAAGTGTTTCAGATGATGTATTGCATTGTCAAGAGCATTGCGGAAAAGGCTGCTTTTTTATTGATGATGTGATTTTTGTATGTTTTGCATTCTGCTCTTAGTCGGTGAAGGTGAGTTGAGGAAGGGTTTACTCACCAGAATCTTTTTCCAGCTCTGAGTTGTTTTCTTTCTGTTTTGAGGTCCTTGTTGAACTAGGATCTCTATGGGGTGTCTCTAATACTTTTAAGTTTTGGGGGGGTACTTGGTCTAGGATGGCTGACATCGTAGAGTTGAAGTGAGTTGTGAGTTCGATCATTGAGAGGTCATCTGTTTTTGGGGGAAGGCTAGAGATCATTTTTCTTTCAAATCAGCTAGGGGAATATCGCTTAAGTTTCTGGACCACTGAAGGGTTTTCTTAGTATGGATATGGTATGACTCTTCCATGTTTAAATGGAACAGGATGATGCAGTTACCCAACCAGTCAACTGGAAGGATGTTGTTTATGGTTATCGCATTTCCTGGGCTATAATGGTGTCAAGGGTTGAGCTTCTGTTGTGGGTTTGTTCTTTGCAGTGTTGGAAAAGGTTGTGCTCAAGTAAGAGTTCTTTTAAGGATTAGGATTTGAGTGCTTTCCTCATCATTCCAGTGGAGGTTGAAATCGCCTAGGATTATGTTGCTGGCATCTGAGAGTGAGCAGTGTGCTACCAGGTCTGATAAGTGTTTGTGGAAGGGACAGGTGTTGCCCAGGGGTGGTAGAGGCGGTGGCAGTTCGTTGTTTTATTATTATTTTTCATCTGTATAGAAGTGTTGAGATATTAAAAAGTGCAGTAAGTGGAGGAGACAGCTTCCACCATTGTGATGGTATTCTTGTGGTTAATGGCTAAGCCACTGTCTTGTTGGTCCATTTTTGATGATTGAGAACCCAGGAGGAACTAGTAGGTCGAGTATCGGGTAGGATGATTCATTGAGCCAAGTCTCTATGATGAATGTGATATCAATGTCATAGTTAAGGATGGTTTCCGCCAGTTCAGTAGCATGTTTGGAGGCAGATCTATAGTTTATAAGAAGGCAGTTGGGATTACTAGAGCTGCTGTTCTGTTTCTGAGCGGAGGGCGCCCTGGGCATATCCGAGAGGTGAGCTGGCGGTCTAGCCATTTTTCTTGGGTAGCATAGGGTTTCTCCCAATACCAGCGATCATGTGGATCTTTGAGGTGGATACTTTTTTTCTGGTTGGCGCCAAGTGATATGTTTTTGCCAGCTCTATCGCTTCGCTGTGTGACATCTTAGTATTGGATTGAATCGGTCTGTGAGCACGCTTGTGTAAGGGAGTAGAGATCCAGCTATTTGGCTGAATTTCTGAAGGTTGAAGTGCAGGTCTGGTGTTGCCAGAGGGGAAGAGGAGTGAGCAGTGGGAATGGTCGGGGAGGTTTTGAGGGTAATTAGGATTTTATTGTTACCTAGTATCACTTTATCGAGCTGACTTTCCATAAGTCTTTCTTTTAAGCCTGGTGAGGGAATTTGGTTAGGGGGGAGGGGAACGGAGGTGAGCAGCTGCGATTTGTTGGGTGTGAGGTGTTCAAGGTACGCAGGGAGCAGGTCGGAGAGTGAATGAGCAGGAGGTGGGCGGGTACTATCTCTGTTAGGGACTTTTACTGAGAGAGCTTTAGGTGGGCATGGCACAGATTCGGACCGCAGTTTGGAAGGGAGAGAGGATGCATTGTGCCTCTTCTGAGTGGGGGCTGCTTCTCTTGTGACGTGGGTGAATGGTAGGAGGGGTGTTAGGTTTAGGGGCAGGGTATTAGGAGAAGAGCTGGATTGAGTAGGAGGATTGACGTGGTGTTTGGACCTGGGCTGATTGTTCTCATTGTGCGGTCAGTGTTCTGGGAGTGAGGGTTTCTGATCTGGGTGGGTGTGAAGTTTTTGTACAGCTTAGGGGGGGAAGGGGTGTGAATGGAAACTGGTTGTGATGGAGGTAGGGTTGGAAACTTGAGGGAGGCTAGTGTGGATATACTCTTTCTGGATTGCATCTCATTTGGGGGTGGTGTTTAGGGAGGGGTTGCAAAAGAGGGAGAGAGCCTTGCAGAGTGTAGGGAATATGGAGTCAAAGGTGCTTAGGTTAGCATCTGTGGCTTGAATCAGTAAGATTCAGTTTCTGTAGATATTGAGGGTGGCCTTGCCTTTGAATATGGGGAAGTGGGATATCCTCAGTATATGGCCGTGAGAGATGTTGGAGGTTTTGCTGATGCATAGGTAGTTTGTGAAGGTGGTATTCCATTTCATGGGTCGGGAGGTGTAGAAGACAAGATCAGATTTCTCCTGACCTTTGGAGGGGTTGTGATAAAGATCTGTTATGAGTGTTTTGTGATGTTAAATCAGATTGTGTTTGAGTTTTTTTGAAGTGGTAAGTGAAAGTTTTGGGGGGTAAGAGATGTAGAAGGAGTTTGGGCCAAGTGAACCCACAAGCGTCTTCTGACATGCAGGGGGTCATGTAAGAATTGGAAATGGGCTAACCAGCAGTAGTGACTCTAGACATTTGAGTAATTCCAATGTGACCAAGTCACATCCTAATTTCAAATTGCAACATGACTTGTTCACTTAGGGATTATTCAGATATTTAGTATGACTGCTGCCGGTCTGCCAGAGTCCCACCTGTGCGAGGAACGGAGAGCTACCTGTAACTGTTCATTCGAATTCCATTCAGACCCTCAGTCTTGAACTGCCCCTTTCTGCCCGAAGTCCCCAGCCCAGCCGAAGAACTTCTGTACTCTTGCTTCGTAGCTTAAGGAAAAGCAAGCGGAATAGGGGTCATCAAGTGAGTCACACAATGCTCTCATTTGACAAAGAATCTGCCCTGCGTAATCTGATCTCTGAAGCATGCAATAAAACATAGTAGGAAACAATAAAGTGTAATGGCATGGAGAGTTGCGGTGAGACATGTTTTATTATTAATACTTTACTTCTATATTTTTCGGCACACAAATCTTCCATGCTGCATTTCCTAATGATGCTCTCACTTCTTGAACACATTCCTGTGTTGTGTCTGGCACAGTCTTTTAATTCTAATAACTTTGAGATATTCAAGATTTCTCATTTGGGAAATCTATGGTGAGTGGATTTTAATGGCATTGTTCAGAATCCATGACCTCTGCAAATGTGTTGTTTTGTTTTGTAGATTATAAACAGGCAGCAGAATATTTCTCTGTGAGGGCTTCTGCTGTCCTGGCCTACAATTACCCTCCTGGAATTGGACATATGTGGATAAGGAGTAAAGGACATGTGGAGAGACAGACGTGTTAAAATATCCATAACTTTTTTTTGGGCCTGTCATCAGTATGTAATCGTATGTAAAATAACCTAAATGAAAGATGAATCATACAAGGTAAAGAAATTGATGGGAAATGCATTATTTTACACTAATGCTATGATACCTCGTTTGGTTAATGCAATCACTGCAGAGGTTTTGTGCGTATTCAAAGTCAAACAGAATTGAGTTCTGGTTGACGCAATGGGGAATAGTGACTTCTGTATTAACATGCTATGAGGTTGCAGGCTCCGACTGAAAGTACTGTAAATATGCACATTGTTTTAAAACTGTGTTACACAATATAAGATAGGCAGACACAAACATGTAGACACTTTGGGGCATATTACCAAAGGCCTTATCGCCGCTTTAGCGGGAAATTATTGCCCTATTACCTAGCTGTCGCTAACACCAGTTAGCGACAGCTAGTAGGAGATAGCGATCATCTTGGGGCCCACTTTGCATGTCAGCGATAATTATCGTTAATGACATGCAAAGTGGGCGTGCCAAGATGTTAGCGACTGGAAACAGTCGCTAACATCTCTATCTCCTATTACCAACTTTTGGAAATATTCGCGCTAGGCGCGAAAATCTCCTAAAGCTAACGCCTGGCCAGAGCAGTTCTCAGCCATGTTATCCAATGGTAGGTGGATAACATGGTTAAGAGCATTAGCTCGGTAATGCATGAATATCGCTGACTTTTCAGCGATATTCATGCATTTCGGACGATTTCTATCGAGATAAACCTTGATAATAGCAAGGCTCCTAAGCGATGAAAATAGGGGATGCACGACATTAAAATAATAGCCGCTAACCAAGCATAGCGATAATTATCACTTATGCTTGGTAATATGCCCCCCACAGTGCTCATTATAAAGCAAGTGTTAACCTTCCATTTCAGGGGTTGTCCAGCAAGATATTGTAGAGATTCTCATTGCTTGTAATTTCTGGTATTTATCTCTTTCCGTGCAGAAAGTGCCACTCTAAGTGTCACACATTTGGCAGGTGAACGAGTCTCATGAATGCATTTAAACCATGAAAATGTCACACCGAAGCAATTTTGCAGCTATGCCCATGGTTGTGTCTTAGTCAGCCGCGGTCCGTACAGGTAACAGAGGTGGGGCAGTGGGCCGCGTAAGGGGGGATGTTGAGGGACGATGCAAAGGGAAAATTATTTAAAATAATTAATTTTCCCTCAGCATCGTCCCTCGAAACCCCCCTTACCTGGCCCCACCATCACACCGCTGTCAATGGCATGGACTACGGCAGGTGTTAGTACAGACAGTGCACGCCCATTTATTGCATGACAAACAGATACAAATTATTTCATATAGTCTGGCATTTCAAGAGCGAGTGCACTACAGAGTAGATTTTTAAGCTCCTGGAAGCCTTCCATGCTTTTTGTCATCATTTAGTACCATGGTCATTGACATTGGTGTACATCAGCTTCAGTAAAGTCTTTGCCACAAAAAATGAATTTGGAATCCATTGTCAGCAGTAGCTAACCATGTTCAAGAACATTAACATTTCTCTCTGTTTGGTTGGGAAGTTCATCTTATGAACTGCCTCTATACCATTCATGAGCCACCCCCTTTTCTATCTGATGTCTCAGGTACATGATTTCTCTTTGACAGTATTGTAATTTCTCAGAAGAGACCAAATGGTTGAGCAGGGCAATAGTGTTTGGCCTCAAAGCTTCTTTGGTCATGGAGGTCAACAAAAGATCATTGATGTACTGCATTAAGGCCAACTACATGGTAGCTGCAAAAACTCTAAATTCTTTTAAAGTATTTTATTGAAATAGGATGAGCTTTCAGTATACCCTTGTGGAGCGCAACACCAAATGAGGGTCTTCTCTTGGAACAGGAACGTGATGAGAAACTGGCTCTTTTTGTGTAAGTTAATGAGAAGAAAGCCTGGCAAAGGTCAATGGCCATGAACCACTCGGCTTCTGGGGGAATTTGGCACCAGATTATAGCATAGTTCGATAACACAGGATCGCATGGAATTAAAATTTGCTTAATCTTTCAGAGACCTTGAACGATCCTCTGCTTTTTGTTTGCTTTATGTAAGGCCATGATCAGTGAGTTGCATGGACTCCCGATAACTGTCTTGTACTATCATAATTTAAATTGCAGGGGTGATCCCTGCAATAGCTTTTGGAGTCAATTTATAAGGGCGGATAAGTGACCAAACAGAATTTGGTCGCAGGTGATCTTTAGGGAATTCACACCTTTGTTCAATCCCATCTCTCTTTCTGTGAAATCCCAGACATTCTCCCTAAAAGTCTCTATCAGATCAACTGGTAGGTCCTCCTTTGAGATGACTTGGTATAACCTGACAACAGGTTCCGGTGATTGTAATTTAAATTCAGCAACAGTAGCTTGGGTTTCAATTCCGACCCCATCCTGCATGCATTAGATGAAGCAGTTGAGATTACAGAGAAAGCATCATCCTAACAGGTTTACCAGATTAGAATCACAAACTGATGTTGGTCCCTGATGTCTCTTATTGTTACTGGAACAAGGGCAGTAATTTGGTTGGTAATCCAAGTTGTAATCCCTACATCTTGGACTTCCTTTACAAAGAGGGGCATGTTAGGGAACTTAAGTGTTCTAAGCTTTGAACGAGTGGCTCCTGTGTCTATTAGAAAAGATACAGAATGTCTGTTAACCTCTCCGTCCACATACGGTTCACTCTGGTCCACTTCCAGGACTGGGCTAAGTACGCACTCCTCCTCCTCTCCCCTCAGGCACCATCATTGGTCCTGATTGAAATCTGTGGAAGTCTCGAACATCATGGGGCTGGACCATTTTGAGACATCATCAGATTTGGGGGTACTGTGTGTTGAATAGCACTCGTTACAACACATGCATTTTTTACACATACCTTTACAATTCAAGTCGTTACAATGACCAGGGCCATTTCTACCATTAGGCAAGACTAGGCGGCCATCTAGGGTGGCAAAAGGGCTAGGGTGGCAAAAGGGGAATACATTTTTAATATGAAGGCAGCAGCACCTGTATGTGAATGCAAGCGTACCTGCTTGTACATGTTCCACAGCGCACCCTAGCATGGTGGTGTGTGGAGCAGGCCCGCGGTACCAGTATGTGGGTCCCCAGGGCCATCAATCTTGTATGGCGGTATGGCGCTACCAATGACATCCCTGGGCATCATTTATGGCCAGTCCCTGTGTGGTGCTTTATGCAGCAGCCGGTGACGGTGACTATTTGCACGTCGCACCACCCTCTCTCTCGGCACACGGGGACAAATTGTGTGTGTGTCGGCTGCTCTGGTGCCTAGGAAATAAAATAACTGTGTCAGATAATTGGTTTATAATTCACAAATTTCATTTGTTTTTAAGCAGTGCAAACAGGTGGCTAATAGCACGCAACACATGAAAAAATAAAAGGGGTGCCACGAGGCTTACTTTTTCCATCAATCTGTTTTTTGTTTTTTCACCCCAAAATACAGATTCCGGTCTTATTATGGTCTGGAAATAGTGAAAAAAGACGAATAGCCATCATTTATGTTCTAACCTTCAGTAAAAACAAGTTCACATTGTGCTCTGCCTCTTGCTCTTTAGCTTTTGGGGCTGTTTGTTTATGATTTATGCAGCAAGACATCAGCGGCGCCTAGATATGAAGCGTGTAATTCTTGACTTGCATGAATAAAATCATATAGCGAGACTCTCCAATCCACCTGGTTCTAGAGTCAGTTTGGCAGCTCTATATGATGTACCACTCAAATGTACCCAGGCAACTACTGTACCGCGCTGTGATGTTCTACGGCTATGTTTGCACTCTATACGCCCATTTACATAACATATATCGCTAATTAAATTGTGCCTCGGGCTTAAATAATCGCTCAATATATGGAAAGATAAAAGACTGACCAGACTGTGCAAATATTTCAATTTGCGACCAACTAACACTGCAGATCTCAGCAGCAAGCGGTTAACTTACTTAGCTGTTTTGCAATGTGCTCTTTGATTGTTGGTGTTATCTATACTCAGGGGCACTTGAAATTAGGCCACAGGGGGCACCAAATTATGCGGAGAGTTGGCTAAATTATGCATAAAAAAAGGCAAATTATGCAGTATAACGAGGCACATTTTGTGATCTAATGCATTAATTTTTCCAGCCAGGATGACAGGGGGAGAGAGTGATGGTAGTGAAAGGGAGGGGTGGCATTTTTCAATTCTCGCCTAGGGCATCAAAACCCCTTGAAACTGCCCGGACAATGACACGTTGGTACATCGCATGCCATTACATTGCAAGTCGTTACAACGATTTGCTAAGGGGGGTGCTGGAGTTTGGAATAGTATAATTTACTGTTCCAACTCCAGAGTGGGGAGGCGTACTCTCTGGATTCTACCGGTGAGGAAGGAGGTGATCCAGTCCAGAGCTTTGTCTCGGATCGTGCGTGTGCAAAGGGCGTGGTGGCAGGCGGTGTCGAAGGCGGCCGAGAGGTCCAGGAGGATGAGGGCCGCGGTATGGCTCTTGTCCAGTATGGCCCTGATGTCGTCAGTGGCGGCGATGACGGCGGTCTCGGTGCTGCGCTTGCTGCAGAAGCCGGATTGGGATGAGAACAGGACATTGTTCCCCTCCAGGAAGAGGGTCATTTGTCTGTTAATGATCTTCTCAATGACTTTAGCCGGGAACGGGAGCAGGGACAAGGGTCCGAAGTTCTTAAGGTCCTTTGGGTCCGCTTTGGGTTTCTTGAGAAGGGCATTGATTTCGGCATGTTTCCAGCTCTCTGGGAAGGTGGAGGTCTCGAAGGAGTTGATGATGATCTTTCGAAGTTGGGGTGCGATGATGGGGCTTGCCTTATTGAAGACATGGTAGGGGCAGGGGTTGGAAGGTGAGCCAGAGTGGATGGTGTTCATGATTTTGGCAGACTCTTTGTCGCTGATGTTGTTCCAGGATAGCAAAAGGTCGGTGCGTTTGGTGGGTGTTGATTCTGGGGTGTCGGTGTCTGCCATTTGCGTCTGGGTATCGAAGCTGTTGTAGATGTCTAAGATCTTGCACTGGAGAAGGTAGCCCGGGAGTCACAGAGTTCTTGTGACTGTGGTATTTAATTGGAGCTAGAGCTGGCAAGTTCTTTCACAATGTTGAAGAGCTATTTGCTGTTGTGTGCGTTGTTGTCTATGCGTTTCTTGAAGGAGGTTCTTTTGGCGGTTTTGATGAGCTAGTGGTGTCTGCGTCTGGCGTTCATGAGGGCTGCATGGTTGTCTGGTGTCTGGTCCTTGCGCCATTGCTTCTCGAGTTTTCTGCAGGTATGCTTGGAGTTCTAGAGGTCGTTGTTGAACCAGATGGCTCTTGTGTCGGTGTGTCTGTTGGAGGGTTATCTGATTGGGGTGAGGGTGTTGGAGCAGTCATCAATCCATAGTCTGAGGTTATATGCTGCTGCGTTGGTCCCGGAGGGCTCTGGAGGAGAGTCTCCAGCAAGTGCGGTGATGAGTTGGTGTTCGGTGACTTTATTCCAATTGCTGTATGGGATACATTGTGGTTGGTTGTGTGTGGTGTGGTGTGCTTCTCGAAGGAGAAGTGGAGTGGTGGTCGGTCCAGTCGAGTTTGGTGGTGTGGCTGAAGGTGACGTGGTCATTGGCGGAGAATATGGGGCCGAGCGTGTGTCCAGCAGAGTGGGCGGGTGGTGTGCCAAGCTGTTTGAGTACGAGGTTGTCGATCAGTGTTGTGGCATTGTTGTCATTGGTATTCTCTAGGTGGAAGTTCAGGTCTCCGGGGAGGATGTAGTCCATGGAGGCGATGGCGTGCATGCTGATGAGGTCGGCGATGGATTCGCTGAACTTTGGACAGGGACCCGGAAGTCTGTAGGCGAGGGTTCCTCTGAGGGTGGTGTTGTTGTTGACGTGAATCTGTAAGTGTAGGTGTTCAGCCATGTTGAGGGCTTCTTCGGTGCTGGTTGATGGTGTCCCTGTGGATGATGGTGATTCATCCTCCTCGTTTGTTATTGTTCTGGTCTCTCCATGTGATCTTGTAGCCGTCGGATATGGCTATGGCTATATTGGGTGCCGAGGAGGTGTTCATCCAGGTTTCCGTCAGGAAGGCGACGTACGGGGCAGAGGAGTCGAGCAGGTCCCAGAGTTCGATGGCGTGCTTGTGGACTGAGCTGGTGTTGAGCAGTATGCAGCTGAGATGGTGGTGGCCTGCAGAGTTGGAATGGGCAAGGCGTGCTGGAGTGCGTTGGCTGGAGAGGCTGCAACTACGGCAGGTGTAGGGACCGTGGGTGATCTTTAGGGAGACCTGGAAGCAGGTGAAGTGTCAGCCGTTGTTAAGTTCATGGAGGGTGTTTGCGTCGTAACGGCGTCGGGTCCTGGGTAGACCGCGAGGGCCAGGGGGTCTGGCGCGGGGCGGACGGGCGCGGACGGGCTTGCCTTAGGAGCGCCTTTGTCGCTCCAACTGGGCGACTGTGCAGCAGTCTTCATTTGTAGGGTAGGGGGGGGGACGAGCCGCTGGGAGGCGGGAGTGGGGCGGATGGGGAGGGTCAGCATCTGAGGGCAAACAGTGGGAAAAACAGTATGGGATCAAAAAATTGGTACAATACAGTGAAATACAGTGAAATGGAAATCACAGTAGAGGGACAGTTATCAGCGAGAAGAGAACACTCTAAGCAGAAAATTCCGGCTTCAAGGCGAAGCAGAGCACCATGGAGCTGCCGGGGGGAGTGAGGTCCTGGGACCGAGGCCTTAGGATTGAGCAGCTATAGGGGAGTCTGCAACTGTCCCGGTCTCGGTTACTGCTGGGGCTCTTGCACTTGGTGCAGCGGCGGCCACACTGTAGAAGGGTGGTCTTAAGCAGAGGAACCCATCTATGAAGGAATCCTCCTCCTCACTTTCTGTATCTGTATCCCTTTTGGGTTTATCCTTCTCTTCATTCTCTATTAAGGGATAGGCACCAATAGACTCAATAACGTCCTCCCTCTACTTTCTTTGCCTCCCCTCATCCTGTGTAATTCTCAAAGGAAAACTCCCTAATGTGGATTTTTTATTTGAATTTCTTTCTTTTCTTTTAACTTGCAATTTGCTATCAAAGATTTAGGGCTTCTGAATTGTGTGGGGCTAGGATGCGGTTTTGCGTAATATGGAAGGTCCTACTTAATGGGAATCACAGTTCCTCATACTTGGATGTGTATTTGTGCCAGTGGCTAAGCCACATGCATGTGTGTAACTCTTTCTTGGATGCCATCTCCCAAGCTGGGGTACCTTCAGAGGGGAAACATTCCACTTATTTAGGTCTTTTGCCTTCTTTGACAAGGGAATTCCCATTCTAAATCTCTCACTCACTCTCTATTTCAATCACTTACTTTTTCCACACTACTACATTCATGATCCCTCTTCCAATACCAGTATGTCTCTATACACAGTGCGGCTACGGCATTCATCAGCCAATCCCTGAGTGGCACCTTGATGACCCAACAGCCTAATACTGCTCTGAACCCCTTTTTGCAAATGTGTTCACTGTTTGCCTACTTCAAATAAACAAAAAATCCTCTACAGCCTTAAGACTACTATCTACTTTCATTCAACAGTGAGCCCTTGACTTGCAAAAGTCACTGTACTTGACGGGTTCACTCAGATGCACTAAGGAACGAGCCACTACTGAGTTCAATTAGTACATTTGTGAAAGATAAGATTATTCCCTATATTGGTATAACTGGTTGTGCCTCACATCACACCGGCTAGCAAATTGGCATCTTTCCAAGGCAAAAACTCAACTTTTTCTACCCCAATCATCCAAAGCCCTTATTCCTCAGTGACCATGCTCCATTGTTCGAACCTATCTGACTTAATAGTCAATTATCATTGTGATGTCACAGCCTTTAGAAAAATACCTTATGGCAATGTTGGTGGATGCTACTTGAAAATGGTAATCAGCCTGTGACTTTTTACTATAGTCACAACAAAGGGGTGCATTTCATATCAATTCCATCAGGAAACAGGTCAGTGATCTTTACTTGTGTTCTCATACAGTGTTGTAAATGAATCTCGGACCCTAGTATACATTTCCAGATTCATGCCCTTATATAGGTATACTTTATCATTTCCTTATATAGGCATAGAAACCATTACCATATTTAGGCTTCACCATACAGCCCAAATACGGCATGGATACTTCCACTAAGCTCCAATAATTAACAACGTTTTCTTGGAAAAACCCGCCTTTAGCAGCCAGGGACTTCCCCCTGCTTAAATATTAAGTTCTCCTAAAACTCCCGGCATTTTCCAAGAAATGAGCCTTTGAGTGACGTTATTAAGTCCAAACATGAGTCAAACTCGGCACCTTCATAATATAAATATGCCTTGATTTGCCTAAACAAAAACACAGTGGTTTGGAGAAGATCGACTATCTACTTGCCTGTCGCCCTGCAGCAGCAAGTGCCGAAGGAAGCCGACCCTCCAGCAGACGCACTGCGAGACTCTGTCATTTCTCTAGCCGAGAAACCAGATCCAGTGTTTCCAGGCTCCCCTTGCAGGTATCTGGGAAATCGAGTCCCGAGAACGAGATACAAGACCTCCTTCATTCCAGAACCAAAGGTACGGAGCTTATTAGACCTCTTAGAGAATTATTGGAATCAGATTCCTGGCAGAGAACTCCTAAAACATAAGCTACTCCTCTTATACTTCCTCCCTTGTACTAGACATAGGTTAGGTACACCAGGGTAGGCGTATTTAGAAACACCAGTTGAGTATTTTCAGTCATCCTTTTATCACTGTATGTATTTTATGTATTTTATACATTTTATGCACTTTATGGCTTAGAAACCATATCATGCTTTTACAGTACTACTTTATAATACTGTTCATATTATATGCAAGCTTTACTATTGTAGCAGTTCATTTTCAATGCTTGAGAAAGAAGACTGTTCAATAAATACCTTTTTCTTAAAAACGCACATCCCTCTATTCCGCTTGCACCTCTGGTGGCACTAAGCATGCACACTTGACTGAGTGAAATAGTTATCTATTGTTTCCGCGACTCTAGAGATTTGATTTCTTATTCTTGGGAAACAAAGTTGCCATGTTTTATGCGGTTGTCAGAAACTAATCCCTTCTTGTTTATTTGAGAAAGTTTCTAGTGACCTCTAAGCTAGCTGGCACTCACAATTAAGTCTAATATACCCGGTAGAGACCTAGTAGACCTCAGTCCTATGTTTAAGCTACAGGATATATTATTCCGATGCGCAGAGCCTATTGGGAATATAGTAACTACACTACATGGCGCCCAACGTTTGGTAAGGCGATAATTTAATGCTAGATACTAAAGTAACTCAGTGGTGCTTTTCACACAGACCCCACTTTTCCGTAAAAACTCCAATAGACGTCTGGAGTGGGTAAAAGGGCATAATATCTGCCAAAACTTAATAGGACGAGAATCCTATGTATTAGTTTTCGGTTTATTCAACGTTGAAGGATACAGTGTTCCAAAAATATTGTGCACCTAATCTTTGTCTCCTTAAAACTTGCTCTGCAGAACACACAATAAATAGAAATGAGTGACGACAAAAGGGAGAGAGCTAGAATAGAAGCTCAAAGAGTGTTAGACAACACAACCTTCCTAGAAACAGGGCATCCGGGCAAATGTAAGAAAAACCATAACTATAAAACTTATAGAACATGGGGTATCATCGAGAGGTGGTAAAGTCATATTTGTGATAGAGGCACACGAATATCGGCAGACAGAGGTATCCTACTCTAGGATTACTTTTCCACAAGCAAATACAGTAACAAAAGAGTTCTACTACTACAAAGCAGAGGAACCTCCAGAGGAATATGTTCCTTTTGAGGACATTGAAATTCCACTAACTTACCAGGAGCATCAGCTCTGGTTTAATGGCCCCCTAAAACATCAAAATCACATTACCAGGCTCGGTCCACTAGGTAGACCAGGAGCTACATGGCCGGTACTAGCCAGCTATACACCACATCCTGACATTTAAGAAATGTAAGATAGAGAGCTTTTAGCTCAACTAAAACATTTAAAAAAAATACATAGACAATCGGTTCAATATGTTAAGAGGACTTTAACAGTCCAACCAGCAATAAAAATTCTACAACACACCCCGTACCAGGGCAATACAAACAAAATTACACCACAGACTATACAGTCAGTCATTGGCAAGTTGCCTGCCAAAAGGGAACAAATTCAGTTTTGTCTAGCACAAAAAATCACTCAAATAGAGGCTGTATTTTCCAATAGTACACCTCATGAAAAACACAGGATTCTGACAATCTGTTTACCAATTGGGATTGCACCGCATGTGGAGGACTCTGACACTTCACTCTCTTTGCTTCAATCTACACAAAAACACATGGTGTACCGTCCATGGCCATAATACCAGACGTTCTGAGACAAATTCAGAATGAATATGGCCTAGAACCAGCCCTAAATCTAGGTATGAAATTACTGAAAGATTTCAAACAGGTCTCAGCTATATTATTAGCTAACATTAGAGGTGAAGCACCATCCGTGGCAATCCTCCAGAAGTTAAAAGAAACAGATATAGCAGACCAAACATATGAACTTGCAAGAATTATTGAAAAATCCTATGAAGAACTAGGTAGAGATAGTTTGGGTGGAAAACCAGTAAAACCTGAATTAACAGAAAATCCTGAAAAGGTGTTTAATAAAAATAATCTCACAACTCCAAAGAAGAAATGGGAGAGTAATAAACAGTCTCTCCCTAGAGAAAAATATTCTCAGCCTAGAGGGAGATCTCCCCAACAGAGAGACAAGTCTCCCCAAAGGGAGCCCTCTGAAAAAAGATATAATCTCAGAAATCAAGATAATGATACACGTCCCTCTCAATCTTTTCAGACTTCCTCGCAGAAATCCGAAAGAAGAGGACGATCAGAACACAAAGAAGAACGCGTCAAGTCCAAAGACAAAGAACCCGTTCACCAAAATAAAAATGATTCAGAAAAGGGGGTGGTGATGAACAGAGTGTCTGAATTAAGCAGACCACTCTTACCCAGTCCAAAGATCAGGGCTTGATCCATCACCGTTTTTTAGCTCACTGCACCATCCCAGCTCAGAACTTGGCTATATGCAAATTAGTCTGACCCTGGCCCAGTGCATCATGGGAACAGGGCAGACCAAACTACCAAGCCAATTCTTATACTGGGAAGGAAACAAGCTACCGGGGACCGGTTTCTGGCATTTCAGCCGTCTTCGGCCCGGCTTGCTTGAATCCTGATGGTGCAATGAGCTAGGGACTCACATCTGAGTATACCCTTCCACGCTTATGGTGGACAAAAATGATTCAGAAAAGGGGGTGGTGATGAACAGAGTGTCTGAATTAAGCAGACCACTCTTACCCAGTCCAAAGATCAGGGCTTGATCCATCACCGTTTTTTAGCTCACTGCACCATCCCAGCTCAAACTTGGCTATATGCAAATTAGTCTGACCCTGGCCCAGTGCATCATGGGAACAGGGCAGACCAAACTACCAAGCCAATTCTTATACTGGGAAGGAAACAAGCTACCGGGGACCGGTTTCTGGCATTTCAGCCGTCTTCGGCCCGGCTTGCTTGAATCCTGATGGTGCAATGAGCTAGGGACTCACATCTGAGTATACCCTTCCACGCTTATGGTGGACAAAAATGATTCAGAAAAGGGGGTGGTGATGAACAGAGTGTCTGAATTAAGCAGACCACTCTTACCCAGTCCAAAGATCAGGGCTTGATCCATCACCGTTTTTTAGCTCACTGCACCATCCCAGCTCAGAACTTGGCTATATGCAAATTAGTCTGACCCTGGCCCAGTGCATCATGGGAACAGGGCAGACCAAACTACCAAGCCAATTCTTATACTGGGAAGGAAACAAGCTACCGGGGACCGGTTTCTGGCATTTCAGCCATCTTCGGCCCGGCTTGCTTGAATCCTGATGGTGCAATGAGCTAGGGACTCACATCTGAGTATATCCTTCCACGCTTATGGCGGACAAAAATGATTCAGAAAAGGGGGTGGTGATGAACAGAGTGTCTGAATTAAGCAGACCACTCTTACCCAGTCCAAAGATCAGGGCTTGATCCTTCACCGTTTTTTAGCTCACTGCACCATCCCAGCTCAGAACTTGGCTATATGCAAATTAGTCTGACCCTGGCCCAGTGCATCATGGGAACAGGGCAGACCAAACTACCAAGCCAATTCTTATACTGGGAAGGAAACAAGCTACCGGGGACCGGTTTCTGGCATTTCAGCTGTCTTCGGCCCGGCTTGCTTGAATCCTGATGGTGCAATGAGCTAGGGACTCACATCTGAGTATACCCTTCCACGCTTATGGTGGACAAAAATGATTCAGAAAAGGGGGTGGTGATGAACAGAGTGTCTGAATTAAGCAGACCACTCTTACCCAGTCCAAAGATCAGGGCTTGATCCATCACCGTTTTTTAGCTCACTGCACCATCCCAGCTCAGAACTTGGCTATATGCAAATTAGTCTGACCCTGGCCCAGTGCATCATGGGAACAGGGCAGACCAAACTACCAAGCCAATTCTTATACTGGGAAGGAAACAAGCTACCGGGGACCGGTTTCTGGCATTTCAGCCGTCTTCGGCCCGGCTTGCTTGAATCCTGATGGTGCAATGAGCTAGGGACTCACATCTGAGTATACCCTTCCACGCTTATGGTGGACAAAAATGATTCAGAAAAGGGGGTGGTGATGAACAGAGTGTCTGAATTAAGCAGACCACTCTTACCCAGTCCAAAGATCAGGGCTTGATCCATCACCGTTTTTTAGCTCACTGCACCATCCCAGCTCAAACTTGGCTATATGCAAATTAGTCTGACCCTGGCCCAGTGCATCATGGGAACAGGGCAGACCAAACTACCAAGCCAATTCTTATACTGGGAAGGAAACAAGCTACCGGGGACCGGTTTCTGGCATTTCAGCCGTCTTCGGCCCGGCTTGCTTGAATCCTGATGGTGCAATGAGCTAGGGACTCACATCTGAGTATACCCTTCCACGCTTATGGTGGACAAAAATGATTCAGAAAAGGGGGTGGTGATGAACAGAGTGTCTGAATTAAGCAGACCACTCTTACCCAGTCCAAAGATCAGGGCTTGATCCATCACCGTTTTTTAGCTCACTGCACCATCCCAGCTCAGAACTTGGCTATATGCAAATTAGTCTGACCCTGGCCCAGTGCATCATGGGAACAGGGCAGACCAAACTACCAAGCCAATTCTTATACTGGGAAGGAAACAAGCTACCGGGGACCGGTTTCTGGCATTTCAGCCATCTTCGGCCCGGCTTGCTTGAATCCTGATGGTGCAATGAGCTAGGGACTCACATCTGAGTATATCCTTCCACGCTTATGGCGGACAAAAATGATTCAGAAAAGGGGGTGGTGATGAACAGAGTGTCTGAATTAAGCAGACCACTCTTACCCAGTCCAAAGATCAGGGCTTGATCCTTCACCGTTTTTTAGCTCACTGCACCATCCCAGCTCAAAACTTGGCTATATGCAAATTAGTCTGACCCTGGCCCAGTGCATCATGGGAACAGGGCAGACCAAACTACCAAGCCAATTCTTATACTGGGAAGGAAACAAGCTACCGGGGACCGGTTTCTGGCATTTCAGCTGTCTTCGGCCCGGCTTGCTTGAATCCTGATGGTGCAATGAGCTAGGGACTCACATCTGAGTATACCCTTCCACGCTTATGGTGGACAAAAATGATTCAGAAAAGGGGGTGGTGATGAACAGAGTGTCTGAATTAAGCAGACCACTCTTACCCAGTCCAAAGATCAGGGCTTGATCCATCACCGTTTTTTAGCTCACTGCACCATCCCAGCTCAGAACTTGGCTATATGCAAATTAGTCTGACCCTGGCCCAGTGCATCATGGGAACAGGGCAGACCAAACTACCAAGCCAATTCTTATACTGGGAAGGAAACAAGCTACCGGGGACCGGTTTCTGGCATTTCAGCCGTCTTCGGCCCGGCTTGCTTGAATCCTGATGGTGCAATGAGCTAGGGACTCACATCTGAGTATACCCTTCCATGCTTATGGTGGACAAAAATGATTCAGAAAAGGGGGTGGTGATGAACAGAGTGTCTGAATTAAGCAGACCACTCTTACCCAGTCCAAAGATCAGGGCTTGATCCATCACCGTTTTTTAGCTCACTGCACCATCCCAGCTCAGAACTTGGCTATATGCAAATTAGTCTGACCCTGGCCCAGTGCATCATGGGAACAGGGCAGACCAAACTACCAAGCCAATTCTTATACTGGGAAGGAAACAAGCTACCGGGGACCGGTTTCTGGCATTTCAGCCGTCTTCGGCCCGGCTTGCTTGAATCCTGATGGTGCAATGAGCTAGGGACTCACATCTGAGTATATCCTTCCACACTTATGGTGGACAAAAATGATTCAGAAAAGGGGGTGGTGATGAACAGAGTGTCTGAATTAAGCAGACCACTCTTACCCAGTCCAAAGATCAGGGCTTGATCCATCACCGTTTTTTAGCTCACTGCACCATCCCAGCTCAGAACTTGGCTATATGCAAATTAGTCTGACCCTGGCCCAGTGCATCATGGGAACAGGGCAGACCAAACTACCAAGCCAATTCTTATACTGGGAAGGAAACAAGCTACCGGGGACCGGTTTCTGGCATTTCAGCCGTCTTCGGCCCGGCTTGCTTGAACCCTGATGGTGCAATGAGCTAGGGACTCACATCTGAGTATACCCTTCCACGCTTATGGTGGACAAAAATGATTCAGAAAAGGGGGTGGTGATGAACAGAGTGTCTGAATTAAGCAGACCACTCTTACCCAGTCCAAAGATCAGGGCTTGATCCAGTTCCCATCATGCACTGGGACAGGAACAGACTAATTTGCATACAGCCAGGTTCTGAAACTGGGATGGTGCAGTGAGCTAAAAAACGGTGTTGGATCTAGCCCTGATCTCTTGACTGGGTGAGAGTTTTCTGCTTAATTCAGAGACTCTGTCCCTCACCACCCCTTGTTGTAAATATTTTTGTCCACCCTAAGCGTGGAAGGTTATACTCAGACATGAGTCCCTTGCTCATTGCACCATCAGGATTCAAGCAAACCGGGCCGAAGACGGCTGTAATGCCAGAAACCGGTCCCCGGGAGCTTGTTTCCTTCCCAGTGTAAGAATTGGCTTTTGTAGTTTGGTTTGCCCTGTTCCCATCATGCACTGGGACAGGAACAGACTAATTTGCATGCAGCCAGGTTCTGAAACTGGGATGGTGCAGTGAGCTAAAAAACGGTGTTGGATCTAGCCCTGATCTCTTGACTGGGTGAGAGTTTTCTGCTTAATTCAGAGACTCTGTCCCTCACCACCCCTTGTTGTAAATATTTTTGTCCACCCTAAGCGTGGAAGGGTATACTCAGACATGAGTCCCTTGCTCATTGCACCATCAGGATTCAAGCAAACCGGGCCGAAGACGGCTGTAATGCCAGAAACCGGTCCCCGGGAGCTTGTTTCCTTCCCAGTGTAAGAATTGGCTTTTGTATTTTGGTTTGCCCTGTTCCCATCATGCACTGGGACAGGAACAGACTAATTTGCATACAGCCAGGTTCTGAAACTGGGATGGTGCAGTGAGCTAAAAAACGGTGTTGGATCTAGCCCTGATCTCTTGACTGGGTGAGAGTTTTCTGCTTAATTCAGAGACTCTGTCCCTCACCACCCCTTGTTGTAAATATTTTTGTCCACCCTAAGCGTGGAAGGGTATACTCAGACATGAGTCCCTTGCTCATTGCACCATCAGGATTCAAGCAAACCGGGCCGAAGATGGCTGTAATGCCAGAAACCGGTCCCCGGGAGCTTGTTTCCTTCCCAGTGTAAGAATTGGCTTTTGTAGTTTGGTTTGCCCTGTTCCCATCATGCACTGGGACAGGAACAGACTAATTTGCATACAGCCAGGTTCTGAAACTGGGATGGTGCAGTGAGCTAAAAAACGGTGTTGGATCTAGCCCTGATCTCTTGACTGGGTGAGAGTTTTCTGCTTAATTCAGAGACTCTGTCCCTCACCACCCCTTGTTGTAAATATTTTTGTCCACCCTAAGCGTGGAAGGGTATACTCAGACATGAGTCCCTTGCTCATTGCACCATCAGGATTCAAGCAAACCGGGCCGAAGACGGCTGTAATGCCAGAAACCGGTCCCCGGGAGCTTGTTTCCTTCCCAGTGTAAGAATTGGCTTTTGTAGTTTGGTTTGCCCTGTTCCCATCATGCACTGGGACAGGAACAGACTAATTTGCATACAGCCAGGTTCTGAAACTGGGATGGTGCAGTGAGCTAAAAAACGGTGTTGGATCTAGCCCTGATCTCTTGACTGGGTGAGAGTTTTCTGCTTAATTCAGAGACTCTGTCCCTCACCACCCCTTGTTGTAAATATTTTTGTCCACCCTAAGCGTGGAAGGATATACTCAGACATGAGTCCCTTGCTCATTGCACCATCAGGATTCAAGCAAACCGGGCCGAAGACGGCTGTAATGCCAGAAACCGGTCCCCGGGAGCTTGTTTCCTTCCCAGTGTAAGAATTGGCTTTTGTAGTTTGGTTTGCCCTGTTCCCATCATGCACTGGGACAGGAACAGACTAATTTGCATACAGCCAGGTTCTGAAACTGGGATGGTGCAATGAGCTAAAAAACGGTGTTGGATCTAGCCCTGATCTCTTGACTGGGTGAGAGTTTTCTGCTTAATTCAGAGACTCTGTCCCTCACCACCCCTTGTTGTAAATACACCAAAATAAAAAGGCACAATTTTCGAAAAAGAAGGTAGCAAGCATAAAGGACAGACATGCCGAGGATCTTGAGGACACAACTCAAGAACGGGGAGTGGGCTCAGACAATGCTAGACAGCGCAGCAGAAGTAACCATAGCTCGCAAGATCCTGAAGGATCATCTGGAGACAGTGGACTTGATTAAATGCATACAGGTTGAAACTCTAGATACCAGGGTTAGTGTACCCCATAAGTTATATGAAGTAACAGTCCGGACGGAGGGGGACATAAGTAAAAAAATAAGAGCACTCTTTTGGGAGAAGCTCTCTAAGGGCTATGAAATTCTTCTAGCTGAACAAGACTGGCCACCTGAATTTGTAAGGGAGTGCCCGCATGGCGAAGAGATAATTATGCCAGCCTTCTCTAATCACATTCCAATTCATAAAAAATATACATATGCCAGAAAATGGGCAGTAGCCCAAGCTCCAGCATTATATAAAAATCACGCAGAATGGGATGAGGATTCTCCTTACCATAAAATCGTGTTAAAAACCCAGCCAACTGCACAAAGGCAGTACCCAGTTAAGCAAGAAACTAAATAACAGATCAGGGAGATTGTAAATCAACTTGAATACCAAGGGATGATTGAAACATGCACCACTTCTATGAACAATCCTTTGTTTCCCGTATCCAAACCAGACAATTCCTATAGTCTAGTATTGGATTACAGACACTTAAACTCTTGTTGCAAAACATTTGCAGTACAGAATTCACACAGTGCAGCACTGATGAATAACATTGTGCGCAAAAAATATAAAACGACATTAGATATTTCAAATGGATTTTTCTATCAAAATATTGCACCAGAAAGCAGGCATTTGACTGCTTTCTCAATTTCGGGGACACAGCAACAATTTTGTTGTCTCCCCAAAGGATTCAAGAATAGCCCAGGGTTGTTTTCAGCAAGAGTAACGGAGTTACTCCAAACGTACGATGATGAGGCATTTTCTTATGTCGATGACATCTATCTTACAGATGACAACTTGGACAAAAACTTGAAAAGAGTGAACACCATAATACTTGGGTTCGCTTCTGAGGGGTATAAATTCAATTTTAAAAAATCAAGAATTGCCCACCTCAATGTCATATTCTTGGGATATGAGTTGTCAAGTGAAGGCAAAAGCCTAGCAGCAAACTTGCTATAAAAATGTGCACTTCTCAAACCTCCAAAGACACTGAAAAACATACAATCAATTCTAGGTTTCCTGGATTTTTTTGGAGAACTTACGTTCTGAATTACGCAGAGAGGGTTAAACCTCTCTACAAATTAATCAAACCTTATTTTAAACCAACACATATACACACAGAAATTTTGTCCAAACAGACATGTTAGCAAAAACTAAACTAGATACACGCGGAAATGTGCGCAACCTTGTAATCCAAATCATCCCAGGAGATGCGGATTCACGTACCTAACCTTTAATTTTTTTTTTTTTTTTTTAAATATATTTTTATTGCAGGAATCAGTACAACAATACAGTAACGACCAGCATTATATTATAGCCAACTCTTACTAGATATAGCCCACCGACCCCCTTCCATAGCATTGCTATACAGCCAAGCGGCCCATATTCCTGGGGTTGGGCGGCGAATGTAGCTGGGGTCAGTAGGATGCTGGAGCTGGTCCGGATAACACACTGTCCGTCATCTGCTTTTCTAAACAAACCCCAACCCCCAAAAAGATACCCCCCCCCTCAAACTACCAGTCATTGTGAAACTCCCCCCTCCCCCCCCCCCCACCATCAGCGCCAGGGAGTTTTATCACTGTAGGATCCACTGCTTGACCCTCGGGGAAGGTAATAGTGCTGTTAATGCTAGTGTCTAACGGGACTCGGGTCTAGTTGCTTCTTCGCTTTCGGAGTCGCTGGGGGTACAATAATCCCTGAGGGCCTGCACCAACGTTTCCCATTCTAACGCGGCCTCCTGCGCCTTCTCATTGCTTTGCCTCCAAGCCAACTGATATCGCAGCGCGCTCTCACCCGCCGCCCATTTCAAAAGTTCACCGTGCCATCTGCTGCCCGTAGGACCAGCACGTGCCTTCCAGTTCCTGGTCACCTCTCGCTTAGCCAGTAGGAGCCCCAGGTCTATAAATTTACTGGTGATTTTATTCCGGGGGGTATGGGGGAACCAGTGCAGTAGCCCTACCGCCGCATCGAACGATAAGTGCCTCCCCGTCACCTCTTCTAAAGTCGCCGCCACCTCCTGCCAGTAGGACGTCAATCCGGGACAGGCCCATAGCATGTGTAGGAGGTCCGCCTCCTGAGCCGGGCACCTAGGGCATTCCGCCGAGGCTGTGGCAAAATAACGCCTGATCTTAACCGGGGTCAGGTACGCCCTATGAAGAACATAGTAGTGGACCAGTTGGAAACGGGCGCTACGTGTACCCTTCCATGCTCGCCTCACCAGCTGGGACCAGGTCGTCTCCGGGATCTCCCTACCGATGTCCTCTTCCCAGCGGGACTTCAGTGTGGTGAGAGGGACCAACCCCTCGGTAATCAACCTGCCGTAAAGGCAAGTGACCGCCTTCACTGTGCCCGCCGACATCATTACATACTGGCACACCTGAGACAACTGAGGTTCCTCTAGTCCGTTTTGCCAGTACGCCTGGATCACTCGCACAATGGCCGAGTGCAGCAGAAAGTCGCCCCGGGGGATCCCAAAGCGGTCAATGAGATCCTGAAAGGACAGGAGCACTCCGTCCTCATACAGGTCCCCGACGAGCTGTAAACCCGAATCCTCCCAGTCCGCCAGTCGCGACCAGTCTCCTCCGTGGGGGAGGGCCGTCAGCATCCCCAATGGTATTTCAGGTGCATATGGGGTCCGCAGGTGACCTCTGTTATGAGCCCGATTCCAACAGAGTCGGATAGTCCGCTCCTCCATCGACAGGTCCCGAAGGACTAAACGCTGTCGCAGCGCGATAAAGGAGAGGACGTGCCTGGCTATACCCGTCCCTCTACCGTCTTCCGGGCCTCTGAACTCCCTGGCTATCTCCTGGGTGTATGTCTGGAGCTGCGCCGCCAGGTAGTACTTCTCAAAGTCCGGCACAGCGAGCCCCCCTTCGTCCTTCGGCCTCATCAGGGTATTGAGGGCCACCCGCCGCCGGCCCGTGCCCCAAAGGAACCCGACCACCATAGAACGCAAGCGGCGAAACGTAGCCGGTGGGACCCAGATCGGCAAAGTCCGAAAGTAATACAATAGTCGGGGGAGCGCCACCATTTTGAGCAGGGCGATGCGCCCTGCCACGGAGAGCGGCAGCGTGGCCCAAAAATCCATGCTGCCTCGAAGTGCTCGTATGCAACGGGCAATGTTTCCGTCTAGGAGGTCGGGCTGGTCGTGGTACACGAATACCCCAAGGTATTTAAAGCAGTCGGGTTCCCATCTGATCTCCCTACTTAGCGCCGGAGTGGGGACACCCCTACGCATCGGGAAGAGGCAGGTCTTAGACCAGTTCACTCGTAGGCCTGAGACTTCTCCGAACTCCGTTAGCGCTAATTCCGCTCCCCGTAATGCGTCGACCGGGTCCTCCAGGAAGAGCAACAGGTCGTCCGCATAGAGCGAGACGTAATGCGGGCCCGCCGCTGTCCATAAGCCCGTATAGTGGGCTCCCGAGCGAAGATGCATCGCTAGTGGCTCCACCGCTAGTGCAAAAAGAAGCGGGGATAAGGAACACCCTTGCCGCGTGCCACGCTCCACCGGATATCGCGATGAAATCAAAGGGCCCGATCTAACCCTGGCTGAAGCGGAAGCGTAAAGAACTGCTGTCCATTTGATAAATCCCTCCCCGAGGCCGAATTTCCGCAATACCGCGCTTAAGTAGTCCCACTCCAGGCTATCAAACGCCTTCTCCAGGTCCACCGACAAAACTACCGGGGACGGGGCATCCACGAATGGTTCCCCAAGCAAGCGAAACAACCTTCGGATGTTCATGGTCGTATTTCGCCGTGGGATGAAACCGGCTTGGTCCTCGTGTACTAGGGAGCCCATATGTCCTAACAGCCTCGAGGCCAAGATGCTGCTCAATATTTTGTAGTCCACCGTCAGCATTGAGAGGGGACGGTAGGACCCCGGGTCAGACGAGTCTCGGCCTGGCTTGAGGAGAGGGACCACCAACGCCTCACACATCGAGCCGGGGAGGCGACCCAGCCTCTTCGCCTCCCTGTAGACCACCAGTAAACGAGGGGCCAGAAGGTCAGCATAAGCTGCATAGAACTCCACCGGCAAGCCATCTAGGCCCGGGGTCTTGTTCCTCGCCATCCGTTTGATGGCCCCGCGGATCTCCCCCAAGCCTATGTCAGATCCCAGGGTGTCTGCCACTTCTTGTTCCACTGTGCGGAGTTCCAGCGGGCGAAGATAGTGATCGAGCCGGTCTGGGTCACGCGCGGAGCGACTACGGTATAAACATTCGTAATAATGCCGGAAGCAAGTAAGAATCTCCGGTTGGGTGCACACCTCGGTCCCATCCGCCCTACGCATCCTAGTCGTCGTTTGGGACTGGCGCGTAGGGTTGGCCAACCACGCCAGTAACGCGCTCGACCTGTCGCCCTCCGCTATAGATCGGACCGTGTAGGCCTTATAATCGAAACAGCGGAGCCGTTCGACCTCCACCGCCACCGTCTCCCTCGCCTCTACCGTTTGTGTTTGCAATTCCGGGCGTCCGGGTCGGCTAATTTCGAGCGCGCGGAGCGTTCGGTCCGCTGCGTCCAAATCAGCCAGGATAACACGCCGCATGCCCACCCTCTTAGAGATACAGTACCCCCTCACCACCACCTTGAAAGCGTCCCATTCGAACGCCCTAGTACTCGCGGAACCGCCGTTGGATGCAAAATAATCCGTGATTCTCTCCCCTAAGTCTGCCTTGAAGACACTGTCCTCGAGGATCTCGGGGCGCATCTTCCAGGTAGGTACCGCTGGCGTCCCAGGGAACCAGCGAATGTCCAGCAGGAGGGGGTTATGGTCCGAAATGGTCCGCGATAAATACTCCGACCGGACCGCTGCCGAGACTAATTCGGACGAACCAAGAAAGCCGTCCAGTCTGACATGCAGCTCATGAAGGCTCGAAAAGTACGAATAATCTCTAGACGCGGGGTGATGCGCCCTCCATATGTCCGTCAAACCCCAGCGGGTCTGCCAATCTTGACGGCCCTTAGCCGTCCGCCGGACCGGGGAGTCGGGGAGCGGGGGATGCGAGCGGTCTATGTCTACATCTACCACGGAGTTAAAGTCTCCCCCCAGCAGGAGGGGACCGGTGAAAAAGTGGGCCAACGAGCCCGATAACCCGGAAAGGAAGGCAGTCTGGTCCACATTAGGGGCATACACACAGCAAACATTCAAGTCCCTCCCTCCTAGCGTGCCTGATATGGCCACGAAGCGCCCCTCTGGGTCCAGCACTGTCCTCGTGACCTGGAAGGGGACTCCTGCCCTGATCCATATTAGCGCCCCCCTGGCATAAGCAGAGTACGCCGTGGAGAAGACCTGCCCTCGCCACCTACGCTGAAGCGCCGCCCCTTCCGCCTTGTTCAGATGCGTTTCCTGCAGCAGCGCCATTTGCACTCCCCTACGCACTAAATAAGCGTGGACCTTGTGACGCCTAGACATAGTGCGAAGCCCCCTCACGTTCCAAGTAATACATTTCAAGTTAGCAACATCAGCCATTGTCCCAAAGTGTTCTTGCACAGTCTCCCCGTCCGGGTCCCCACAAAGAAAGAACATCAATCCTCCCAGCGCTGTCGGCGGCCATTTTCCCCAACCAGAACCAAACCCCCCAAAAACCAACAAAACCCCCTCCCAACCACCCCAGAACAGGACCCAAACTGCACCATCTAGATCCCATCCAAACTTCTACGGAGAACAACCCCAAAAACCCCACTAGTCCTACGGTCGCCACCGTAGGAAGGCCTTATGGGCCAGGTGCGGGCTGAGCGGAGGCAGTGGGCCCTCGTCGCCCAGGCTACCAGGACTATAATAAGCCCCCCCGTGTCAAAATCTTTCGGGGCAAGAGTAGAAGCCTCCCAACCCTCCCTCTTCCATTGTCAGCAATAAAGAACGGCAGCCGCCTCCCCCCTGCCGGGCCCCCACCCAAAACAAGGCAACCTATCCCATTACCCTTGTCCGTCCAAAAGGTCCTCCACCGATTTCGGTGTGATCACCGGTGTGTGGGTGCTGTCTGCCACTGAGTCTTCCGAGTCCGATGGTGCCCCCTGAGCACCCGGGTTTTCCTCCTCCTCTTCGACGTCTTCGCCTCTTGCTCCCGACAGTTCCGACAGAACTTCCAACACTCCCCTCCGCTCAGATGATGTCTCCGCTGTCGAGGGTCCTCCCGTGCGGCCGCGGCGGTTCCTGACCCTTTTAGATCGCCTCCTTTGTTCCGGCTCCTCCGCCTGATGGGTCGAGGCGTTGTAACCATCCTTCCCTGTTCGGTACAGTTCGAGCCAGTCACAGGCCTCCTCCGGGGTGTCGAAGAACTGGGTTTTGTCGTCGACAATGACTCGGAGCCTCGCGGGAAATAGGAGTGAATATTGGATGCCCTCACTCCTGAGTTCACGCTTAACCGCCAGGAAGGAGAACCGCTTGCGCTGCGTCTCGTAGGTATAGTCAGGGAAGATATTCACCTGGCTGTTTGCAACCTGGAACGGGCCATTGTGTCTGGCGGCATTTAGGATCAGGTCTCTGTCCCGGAAATGTAGCAACCGCGCCACCACCGGCCTCGGGGCTCGTCCCTGCTGTGGGGGCCGCGCTGGAACTCTGTGGGCCCGTTCTAGAGTGTAAAAGGAGGACAGGCCCTCCGGGACCACCGTGTCTCGGAGCCAGGTCTCCAGGTAGCGCACCATATCGCCTTCCTCAACCTTTTCCGGCAGGCCCACTACCCGAATGTTATTCCTCCTGTTTCGGCCTTCCGCATCCTCCGCCCTCCGTTCGAGGGTCTCGATTCGGGACATGGCATCCTTTATCGTCGCAGCCAGGGTTCTCTGCGCCGGTTCGATAGTCTTCACCGTACTCTCCACCTCCTTGACCCGGTCCGAGAGTTTACCGTGGTCTGCCCTAAGGAGGCCCAGGCCAGTCGCCACCTGGGCAATGTCCTGTTGTAGGGCCGACCGAGTTGCCTCTATGGCTTCCAGTACACGGTCGAATTGTTGCTGGAGTGGTGCGCCACCAGGTCTTTTAGGATCTCCATGTTCTTCCTTGTCCTGGGCCTCAGAGTCCGAGGTGGCCTGGCTGGATCCCTTGGCTCCTTTAGGTTTCCCCATGCTGCCAGGGGCTCTCCGCAAAGGTCCCGGAGTAGTCGCCTCCGTGTGCAAGTGCCCAGCACGACTTTCCCGGGGTTTCGCCCTCCAGTCC
The DNA here is from genome assembly GCF_964263255.1 of Lissotriton vulgaris. Taxonomy (NCBI): domain Eukaryota; kingdom Metazoa; phylum Chordata; class Amphibia; order Caudata; family Salamandridae; genus Lissotriton; species Lissotriton vulgaris. The sequence goes on along the minus strand of NW_028251195.1, from coordinate 918,809 downwards.
GGAATGGGCGATCTCCTTCTCCAGAGCCTGTGGAGACTCCGCCGTTTCGGCTCACGCCACCGCCACGGCGTCCGAGGGCACCGATAAGGGGGCGGAGACACCCGTCTCCAAGTCGGGCAGGCCCGTTCACCCACTATAGCTCCGGGGGGAGGGCCACCAACTCCCCCGGTTGTCCTGTGGCGCCCGAGTGTCGCGCCATCCATGTAGTTGGGGTGGCCAGGAACTCGCAGCTAGTTGCGGAGTCGCGGTGCCGACCACTGCCTAGAACTGAGTGCACCCGTGCCCGGTGCCCTCTAACGCGTGGGCACCTGCCCGGTCGTCTAAACGAGTATGGTCCCGCCGTAGAGGGTCCGAACCAGCCAATGTCCAATGTCTAAAACAACTGAGGCTGGTGAAGCCGGGTGCCGGGCGACACCCGCGAGACCTCCTCAACTCCGTAGGTTCGATCAAGGGGACAAAGGGGTCCGGGCGCCATATTGGGTCGCACTCCGCCACTCCGCAAACTTCGGCATTTCTTCAAAGCCACCTCCGTCCAAACTCCACCAGGGCCCTCGGGAGGGTGTCGTCGCCTCGCTCAACCGAATGCGGGGTCTGGGGTGCCCCTCAGCCTCCGATGTTCAGGATAATTCCGGGCTCAGTCCCGGAGCCGAGCTCTCAGGCGACCATCGCCATCGGCGCCCAAGCCACGCCCCCTACCTAACCTTTAATGAAGGAGAAACTGTACCATTAGCTTACAAATCACACTTGTGCACACAAGCAGAAATGAAGTTCACTTCTACAGAGAAAATTCTGACAGCGGTTCAAACTGCTGTAGCAAAAGAGAGAGCTCTCGCGCAGGGTAAAAGCATAATGATCGTAACACCTGTACCTACCTTAGAGGCAGTGACAAAAGGAAGCATTCCTAATTCTAAAGCTTTACATCCGAGATGGATACAATGGGTTAACTCTCTTGCTGCAACAAACGTTCAATACTTTTTTGACCCTAGTCTAAAGACACAAGAATTTCTCCAATATGAACACGAATGTCCTCTGCCGACCGAAATTCTTCCTCTTGAACAATATGGCTGTATAATATATACAGATGAATCAGCACAACCCGCAATTGGGGATAAACAAGCCTATAGTGCTGCGAGCGCGATTGTTAAAGGTCGCTGGCGCGAAGGCAAATTTAGACCCATGGTCACAAAAACGGAATCACTCGGAGACTGTACAACTCAGCGAGCTGAACTACAGGCTTTCAAGATGGCGCTTGAAAATACTGATCGCGAATTCCCCACACTTATAGTGTGTGATTCGTATTACTGCGTTCAATCTTACAATGAGTATCTGCAGAACTGGGTTCAAAACGGATTCAAAGACGCTAAAGGTGGCACAATCAAGCATAAGTTGCTTTGGGACCAAGTAGTTCTTTTGCAGAAAGAACTACAAAAAACTCATGTGATACATACACTGAGTCATCAACGTGATGGCGTTCACGTTGCAGGGAATTCATTGGCTGATGAAGCCGCGAAGTCAGCTGTGCAAACGTCTTCCTTAGCTGCTATCAGCCGGTCAAAAACAAAAATAGACAGCGAAATAATACAAGCTGTTACTGCTTCAATGAAAAACAGTGGTAAGGCACTCCCGAAAGGCTTTCCAGTAAAGTACTCATATATAACTGATGCAAACAATGTTACTTTTGCTCGAATCCCTGGAGTGGGGGATAGGGTAATACCAAACATGGAACACAGGTTAGGACTAATCGTGGCAGCGCATGAAGGGCTCGCTTCTGCACACGCAGGTGTTTCCGCCACTGTATCATTATTAAAACATAGATACTGGTGGCCACGTATGAGGAAACAAACTGGAGACTATGTACTGGAATGTGAAATCTGCCAGAAAATGAAAGTCTCTACAGTGAAACGTCCTGCGCAAACGCCCCTTCTGATTTCAGATAAACCACTAGCGTGTGTTTATCTGGACCACTGTGGTCCTTTAACACGGGATGGTAACTATAAATATATCATGGTCGCAGTGGATTCCTGCACAAGATTTATTTGGTTATGGCCCCAGCGCTCGGCTGACGCCAGAACTGTTATAAAGGATCTGCGGGTCTTTATCGGCACATACGCAATTGCACACTACATCCTGATCAGGGTCCTGCGTTTAGCTCTGAAGCTTACAAGGAGGCCATGGTTAGTTTGGGCGTTGTATTGCGGGATTCTAGTTCCTTCCATCCTGAGGGTAATGTGGTAGTGGAAAGAAAAAAACATGATATAAAGCAATCCATAACAGCAAAGGTATTAGGTTCGGGCGGTGGGTGGGTCAAACATCTAATAAGTGTCCAACGTAGTCTTAACAATCTGCCAAGAAAATCTCTGGGGGGAATCATTCCTTATGAGCTACTATTTGGTAGGAGAATGATGATCAAGGATCTCGATTGTCAGACTTCGATTGTCAGACTTCAGTGATAGAACAGAAACTCTTTGATATCAAAGATTGTTTGGCTGTCTTACAGGGCTTGAATGAAACAAGAAGAAATCTGAGTAACACAACACAAAAGCCAACAGTAACTGAAGATAAACCACCTGTCCCAACAAGACCTGTCTGGATTCCAAAGAATGGGGATCTAGTCAGGGAAAAGATAGCGGTGAAGAAGGAATTTGGGCCTTCTTGCAGAAAAGCAGTACCTGTCTTAGGTATACAAGGAACAAGATCAGTAGTACTACCGCCCCTTGCTGGTAAAAAGGAGAACAGAGTCATGTCCATCGACCGGACTAATCATGGCAGCGCATGAAGGGCTCGCCTCTGCACATGCAGGTGTTTCCGCCACTGTATCATTATTAAAACAGAGATATTGGTGGCCACGTATGAGGGAACAAACAAGAGACTATGTACTGGAATGTGAAATCTGCCAGAAAATGAAAGTCTCTACAGTGATACGTCCTGCGCAAACGCCCCTTCTGATTTCGGATAAACCACTAGCGTGTGTTTATCTGGACCACTGTGGTCCTTTAACACGGGATGGTAACTATAAATATATCTTGGTCGCAGTGGATGCCTGCATGAGATTTATTTGGTCATGGCCCCAGCGCTCGGCTGACGCCAGAACTGTTATAAAGGATCTGCGAGTCTTTATCGGCACATACGCAATTGCATGCTACATCCTGATCAGGGTCCTGCGTTTAGCTCTCGATCTTACAAGGAGGCCATGGTTAGTTTGGGCGTTGCATTGCGGTATTCTAGTTCCTTCCATCCTGAAGGTAATGCGGTAGTGGAAAGAAAAAAACGTGATATAAAGCAATCCATAACAGCAAAGGTATTAAGTGTCCAATGTAGTCTTAACAATCTGCCAAGAAATTCGCAGCGGGGAATCATTTCTTGTGAGCTACTATTTGGTACGAGAATGATGATCAAGGATCTTGATTGTCAGACTTCAGTGATAGAACAGAAACTCTTTGATATCAAAGATCGTTTGGCTGTCTTACAGGGCTTGAATGAAACAAGAATAAATCTGAGTAACACATCACAAAAGCCAACAGTAACTGAAGATAAACCACCTGTCCCAGCAAGACCTGTCTGGATTCCAAAGATTGGGGATCTACTCAGGGAAACGATAGCGGTGAAGAAGGAATTTGGGCTTTCTTACAGAAAAGCAGTACCTGTCTTAGGTATACAAGGAACAAGATCAGTAGTACTACCGCCCCTTGCTGGTAAGAAGGAGAACAGAGTCATGTCCATCGACCAGGTAAAACCACAACATGTGGCCAATAATAAGGTGTAGGCCAAGTGGACTCCAAAGATGGAGCAGACAGCCAAATCTTGCAACGAAGCAAGAGGTTCAAACTGAAAGACTTATCACCTTTGATAAACCTACAGTAAGAAAAGAAGGACTGAGCAACAAAGCAATGGAACTCGTACCTCTTGTGACCCAAATAACTGTTCGACCAGAAACACCAGTCTACAATGATGTAGCACCAGAATACACTAACATGACAAAGGAGAAATTAGTTCCAGCGATTTCAACAAACCCCGATGTCATTCAAACAATTGACAGAACTGCATCTGGATATCTCATCAACTTTGATAACTTTTCTAAGGATCCAAGTGAACCTGAAGATACAACAACAAAGAAAACTCTCAAAGAAAAAACGACAGAACTTTTTCATGAACTTGAAAAAATATATCTGGTTTCACCATGGACTGAATTTTGGATTGATTTAGGTGCTTTTTTTCTCCTGCTCTGGCTGATATTGGTTTTAAGCCTGGGACAAATGATAGATGGAAAATACAGAACAATGGACACAGCAAGTCAGAAAATCAACTTGGTCCTAAAACCGCACAAATCATGACATGTTGAAAAAAGAGAACTGTCATAAGTAAACATCACAGCTGTCACTCTACCAGGTGGTATAGTGTGGGATAGAACTGATTATTATATCTATGGCCCGGTAGAGATGCTGAGGATTCCACATCAGTTCAAGGTTTCTTTGAATAACTTTGTAACACCCAGCACATTCTCTGATGATTGGGACTTTGAGACAATTAATAATATGATGTCAGATTTAGAAATGTCTGCAAAATATACTGAACATGACTATTTAGAAGGATCATAAGACTATGAACAAATGCATTGTTTTAATCATTTTGGTCATCATTATTTGCACAGATCTGCAAACCCTAGAAATGTTTTAAAATATAATCAATGGGAACATTGTCCAACGCCACCAAAAGGCAGCGCTAAAACATTTATTGAAAAATGTCCTTATTTCTCAGGATTTAATGTTACAGATCCAGAAACGTTTTATTTCAAAAATATGAATAAGACAGGAATGAAAACAATGTTGAACAATACTAAACAAATTTATTCTATAGACTTTAATGCTAAGTTGCCCACGTTAGATTATAACTTCTGGAAAGACAACATAGAGACAAAAACTGTCTGGGGCACAAAAGAATGGCAGGTGCAAGGTTTGGAAGCTTTATTCAGATCCTGCTTTATACCTGAACAAATAATGTTTTTAAATGACACCGTGCAACAAACATCTTGTCTGGGATTAGAAAAAATAAAAGATCTAAATAAACCGTCTATACCAAAGCCCATACCTGAAAATAACAAAACCACAGAAGGGGAGATAGACGTACAATATGTTTTCAAATTGAATAGAGCTAGTCCTAATTGGAAAAAATGGTTAATCTGGCCCAAAGATACCAATAACTGTCAAGATAGATTCCTGAACAAAACACAGGGTTTCATTCTTAACAGGCCTGATCCCAGATACTCCCAGAGACAACATCCAGGGATAGTAACAACATATAGTGTAGGAAAACGATGCCTTGAATGGCTGAAAACTTCTACACTTCCAGAAATTAAACAACACCTGACTTTACTTAAAGAATGCAATGATTTGCGAGATTTCTTATTGGAACCTCGCAAACCACAGCAAAAACTTTTCATATACACCGGTATATATGCTGCATACAACGAAGCTTGGAAATTAACACAATTAGAAACTGCAGAAAGAATACGAGAAATTGATCAAATTAACTTGGAGAAAGCTCTCTCTGTAGTGGACAATGGGTTAACTACTCTGTCCTCCAGAATATATTCACTGGAGAGCATTGTATCTTCTGCTATAGACATATTGGAACAGGACTTGCTAATGTTACAACACAGCCAGTCTCAATTACGTTCTATAATGCAGCTAGGCTGGACACTGCAAAATCTGCATTCAGGCTACGTGCCATGGAGGCTTATCAACACAACGTCATTGTTTATTGGGTTTAACCTTACAGATAAACAAATCTCTTTGGCACAAAGAGGAGCAGACTATACGGTGCTGAGCATTGAAAAACTGGAAAGATTACCATTGACAGTTTCTGAGAAACCTGTAATTGAATGGATAATTCATGGCACCATCATGATTCCAGTGACGATTTTCCAGTTTCAGTATTGTCTACAGCATATACCAGAAGGCCTGTATGAAAGGTTGGGTAAAGAATACATTAAGTCAACATTGACTATACCATATACACACAAATGTTGGAATAAGGGGAAAGAAGTATTCCTTAGTGGGAAAAATTGGAAAAAATCCCTATGTGGTACACTTCTGTGACAGGGTATTAATTTACACAGAGCCTGCGACGGTGGTGAGAATAACCTTTCATGCCACCTTTCAGGCAGCTATCCAATGGAAGTTACGTTATGTTGAATGATCACAGCTGCTGTGGCATGGTGCAAGGAAAAGTTTATCTGGTTAGTGTGTCATCCATGGTCACTTGTTGTATGCAAGTATTGTATCCAACTCGCAAGTCATGCAGTGAGACGGCAATATGGCCTTCACTGAATATCTCTTCTATACGAATTGATACTTTAAGCAGACTAAAGTCTATTCTTTTGCAAAAATCTGTGCCACTGACATCATCAAAAGAAACGTATGATCTGCAAGTTGCAAGGACATCTGCAGAGATACATGCATTATTATCAACAAACTGCCCTGTACATTTCGTAGAAATGTTAAGTCAAATTTTAAACATGTCTGATACCAGTGGCATCGCACATGTATTTAAGATGATTTTTTGCGGGACTTTTAGCACCATTTGGAGCAATCCTCTGCATTTTTACAAATTTCGTGCACTCTGTGTTCGGCGGCCTGCCTCTCATCTTGGGACTCGTAGCAGGAATGCTATTTTTATTTCTTCTGCTTCGATATGGCAAGTCCAGTAACCGACGATACACAGAACCTCAGAGAACAAATGGTCCGTGCCCAGAGGTATCGTGAGAGAATAACACAAATTCTTGGTTTAGCTCGTTTAAGAGATCTGAATACGACATGGCTTCTCTCGTTCAGACCAATCTGGCAAGAATGCATCTTACCTGTTCTACGATGCCGGCTTTGCGGAGAGGAATGCGTGTTAGACATTTGTCTTACACTTCCATCAGTCCTGCCGTTGGATGTCGACGCCTTGCTAGGTCCGGTAACGACTCATGCATTGTGTTGTCCCCAACGGCTACCAATCCTGATGACGGCATTCATTGAGGTCTCACCAGTAAGTCTAACTGAGGGTGAGATACGAGGATCAACAGGCACACAGGTACTATCTGATATGAACACTGCTAATGCGGCACCTGGCACTGATGGCAATGCTTCCCATCTGTGCACTTTTGATCTGCTTGATCAAGTGGTTCCAATTTCACCTACTGTGGTAGATGATTTCTTTGCCAGCCTTGATGATCTAATATTTTCTCCTGACACCGAGAATACCTTTTGATTCATGCACACAGCGTTCCCTGAACTCTGTAATTCGGCCTTCAACTTTTGAAAACAAAAGACTTCTAACTTTGGAACTATTTTTTCTCAATCAATTGAATTTCTCTGTACAAAAAACACTTGAATTTTTTTGGCACAGACTAATCTGCTTAAAGTAGAACTATTCTTAGAGAACAAGAAATTATTTTTCCTTTTGAACACTGCCTAGAAAAAATATTCGGCCTTGTCCTAACATAACAATTGAAATGTTATGTTATGAAAATGGTCTCGACGTTTCTTTCTGTATTTAAGAGCCATTTTTGTAAATGTAAATTCATGATTCATTCAGTTTGCATATTTAGATACCATACTATATACTTGGAATGTCATCACTTCCTTAAAAATGCGTACTGTTGTAACGGCCGGATTCTCGGACCAGATAGGATCAGCTCCTCAGAGCACCTCCAACCCAGCCGGAACGTAACCACCTCCCTCCTCAGGACCCATCTGTCCAGGCACCTGGGTATCTACCTGAGGATGGGGAACTCGCAATATACAAGCTCATATCATCAGAAACACCACTAAATCTATAGGGATTACTAGGAATACTCACTGATTACTAAGGACGTCCATGCCCTACACCACACTCATACCTCATAGTCTCGCGACCACATGGGCCCAGACTAATCTACCCTGGGGCAGTTCTGATTAGTTACCATTACACACTGACCACAGTCAGTGCTCGCTCGGCAAGTCGCAATCCTGCGTGCCTACGCACTAGTCTCCTCCCTAGTGTTCTCTCCCTCACAGCCCGATCCACAATCCGGTGAACCTACACACTAGTGTCCTCCCTAGTGTTCTCTCACTCACAGCCCGATCCGCAATCCGGCGGATCTACGCACCAGTTTCCCGCCTGGTGTTCTCATTAACGCCGCTACACAACGACGATCACTTTCCTATGAATACCTTTGGAAGGAATCTCTCATTGGCTACTCAGGATATGATACTACAATATTATAGCACACAACAGTTTACCAAATTAGATGATGTACAATCTATTCTCCTCCTCAAGGGGCCCCTCTCTCCCTCATTGCTCAGTCACTACTTACCTGACCGGGAATTACATCCGTTCATGAAAACAATGCCTGACTAGAAGAACAGGTTACCCTGATTGAACAAGAATACGAGGCACATGCTGGTTCACTAAGAACTGGGGTATCTTTATTACAATAACAATAAAATGGGAATAGACACATACACAGATCTGCGGGGTCTCTGTAAAGCTCTATTAATATTCCACATCCACATGTAACTAACAGGAACTGTAAATAGCCTGCACACCGCTGAAAGAAAAAGGATTAGACATATCATAGGGACAAGGTTAATATTTAAAGATTAAGGAACAATATCACCTAAGGAGTGTGGGGTCTTGCTCTAGCTGTCATCTGGGCTCCTCTCTCGTCTGTGCCTTAGCTCGTCTTAGATCCTCTCCTGCACTCTTGGACACACATCTGCGCTGATCACTCTGCACTGGATTCCTCTCCCCACGAACGCTCTCCACCTTCCAACTTCAGTCTAATTGTTTCTACTGCTCTGATAACCGTTCGCTCAACTAGCTTCTTCACTCTGTCTGATTGTCTCTGTGCCAATGTCCAATTCACTCCAGCTGCTCCCACTGATTAATCTACAATATAACTTCAGTCTCTTCCAAAAGGCATTACTTCAGACTCCAGCTGTTCACAACTCCTCCTGATAAGTAACTGCTTCTGACTGCTTCCTTCAGTTCCAGCTCACTGACTGTCTGTCTGTCTTCTCTCTGTTCCAAGCATCTTCTGTCTCTTCTACTCTGCTCCAACTCCTCTCCTTCATTCTCCTTAACTCTTTCTGCTCCAATCATCAACTGAACTCCTTCCAACTCAAACTCTTTCTGACTGACTCCGCCTCTGCACTTCACTAATATCGAATGTTCTTCCCTCATGGAAAGTTCCAGCCAGTAGCCTAATCCCACCAGGTCCATGCACCAGGCTCCTTGCTCCAGATGCTCCCACAGTGATCAACTGCTTGTTTCGTCTAGAGACCTGAGCCCAGGGACACTTCTTGATTAGATTCAGCTCTGGCCGGTTCTCTCCGGTTCGCTTAGGACGAACAACAGCTCAAAACTAAAACATTACCTTTACCCTGAAAGCATCTCAGTTCTGCAGGGATAGAAAGCAAAATGGAGTCTCTCTAGTTCTGGGCCTTGTAGGCCTGAGAAAAATGAAATAACACCTAACTCTGTCAGAGTACCTACACAAACCATACCAATATGTAATATAAAGTCAGGACTACAGGATCCACCCTTTACTATAGGCAGGATAATGAAAGGACACATAATTATGTCAAAGCCAAAAGGCAATAGATGGATTAGAGTCAAGAATAAGGGATCTATCATCATATAAAGCAGCTATCCTCTAGTTTATGCTTCTAGGTCTGGAAGAAAGGGCTTAAAAGGGCCAACACAAGGTAAGAATACAGATTAAAGCTTAAAGTCACCATCACTCCGAAGTAGAGCCAAAAACCCGGTCACTACAACTGTAGAAATGCTTAATATTTCCCATGTACAACCATTTCAAGTGCATTTTTTTGTATTTTGGGGTGGGATTGTAAACACTAGCTTTAGATATATTCAGTGCTTATTAGGTTAGCTTTATTGAACTTAAAATCGTGGAGTGGGTGTTATAGTGGGTGTTATAAATGAATCTCGCACCCTAGTATAAATTTCCAGATTCATGCCCTTATATAGGTATACTTTGTCATTTCCTTACATAGGCATAGAAATCATTACCATATTTGGGCCTAACCATACAGCCCAAATACGGCATGGATACTTCCATGGATACTTCCACTAAGCTCCAAGAATTAACAACGTTTTTTGGGAAAAACCCGCCGTCAGCAGCCCGGGACTTCCCCCTGCTTAAATATTAAGTTCTCCTAGAACTCCCGGCGTTTTCCAAGAAATGAGATTTGAGTGACATTATTAAGTCCAAACATGCGTCAAACTCGGCACCTTCAAAGTATAAATATGCCTTGATTTGCCTAAACAAAAACACGGTGGTTTGGAGCAGATCGACTATCTACTTGGCCCGATGCCCTGCAGCAGCAAATGCCGAAGGAAGCGGACCCTCCAGCAGACGCACGGCGAAACTCAGTCATTTCTCTTGCCGAGAAATCCGGCTCCAGTGTTTCCAGGCTACCCTTGTGGGTATCTGGGAAATCAAGTCCCGAGAACGAGATACAAGACCTCCTTCATTAAAGAACCAAAGGTACGGAGCTGATTAGACCTCTTAGAAAATTCTTGGAATCAGATTCCTGGCAGAGAACTCCTAAAACTTAAGCTACTCCTCTTATACTTCCTCCCTCGTACTAGACATAGGTTAGGTACACCAGGGAAGGCGTATTTAGAAACACCAGTTGAGTATTTTCAGTTATCCTTTTATCACTGTATGTATTTTATACATTTTATGCACTTTATGGCTTAGAAACCATATCTTGATTTTACAGTACTACTTTATAATACTGTTCGTATTATATGCTTTGTACTTCATAGTGAGCTTTAATATTGTAGCGATTCATTTTCAATGCTTGAGAAAGAAGACTGTTCAATAAATACCTTTTTATTGAAAACGCCCATCTCTCTATTCCACTTGCACCTCTGGTGGAACTAAGCATGCACGATTGACTGAGTGAAATAGTTATCTATTGTTTCCGCGACTCTAGAGATTTGATTTCTTATTCTTGGGAAACAAAGTTGTCATGTTTTATGCGGTTGTCAGAAACTAATACCTTCTTGTTTATTCAAGAAAGTTTCTAGTGACCTTTGAGCTAGCTGGCACTCACAATTAAGTCTAATATACCTGGTTGAGACCTAGTAGTCCTCAGTCCTATGTCTAAGCTACAGGATATATTATTCCAAAGCGCAGAGTCAATTGGGAATATAGGAACTACACTACAACAGTACATAGGGGAAGCATGGATTAATTTATTGTATAAAAGCAAGAATTTCATTGTTTTACAGTTAAGCTGAGGGTCTGTTGGATCACAACACTTTGCTATAATGCATCTACAAGTACAAATGCCCCTAATATTAAGGTTTTCTAACAATAAAATCCATTTTGATTTACAAATGGGACCAATATATATTAAGTATATGAAATCCTGATTTGCTGCACCACACAGGCTGCATGACTTTGGTCCATTATGGTGGTGGTGCAGTCTGTGCAAAGCACACATTTCTTGGTTTTGTGGCACAGTGTGCCTTTGGCACAAACTTCTGAGCAACGCACTCCATCTCAGGCATAAACATCCCAATGACAGCGGCAATTCTGGTTTCCTTTTTGGAACCATTGTCACAGAAAGACTACAGCTAAGAAATCTCATGGCATGCAGATCGCTCTTCTCAAATGGTTGGTCCTTTTGGACGCTAAAAAGCATCACTGAAGTAGGCTCCATTATGAAGATGGCTTATGTAGAAAAGCAGGGTATTACTCATTCCAACATTATACCCTTATTTGAGGCTCAACTAAAGAAAATTTGTAATTTAAGCTCCTCATCTTCTGAGCCTCGCCCGTATAAACAAGATATGTCCCATATGATATCTTGAAAACAAGCAATTAACCATCTTGTTCGATAACAGCATATGCATTTCCTCTTTGGCCGGCAGCAGGAAATCAATCGCCTTAAGCGAATGAAAAGACGCTTCATGCTCAGTGAAAAAAGAAGGAAGCTTGATGCTAAGTGGATAGGGCTGAGGGAAGCCGCAAGGGCCAACGATTCAAGAAAATATTGGTATTTGAACACTGAATATTGCGATTCAAGGCAGAGAGCTACACGCATACGATTCCAGAAAAGAACTGGGTGGATTACATCTCTCTATTATATGGAAATAATAGCCCAGTTTCTCCTGTGATGACTGATGGGATTAAATCCGTGTCTACTAAATTTACTGAATTTGGTCCTCTGTCAGGAAAGAAATTGGTGAAGTATATAAAGATTGCTAGAACCTCCGGAGCACAAGGGACGGATGGAATCCTGATTGCATTAATCAAAAAAGGAGCCAGAATCATGGGGTGATGTTTTAGAACCACTTTTTGCATGTTGTTTCTTTATGAATAAAATCCACCCCTCTTAGAAGGTAAGCATTATAGTCCCCCTGTATAAAAAAGGACCAAAAACAGTGCTGACTAGTTTTAGACAGATTGCCCTCCCTGATGCCTCAGGCAAACTATTAGCAAAAAGCATATTATGCCATTTACAACAATGGGTTTATGATCAGGATATTCTTCCACTGGAAAAAGCTGGCTGTAGAAAGCACCAAGGCACCCTGAATAATATAGTGCAATTGCAGAGAAATATATTTTCTCCTGAGGGATGCCAATTTATACAGCTTTTATTGATTTCTCCACAGCATTCAACAAGGTGGACTGTCGGACACTGTGGAGAAAGCTTGTCTTTTTTGGCATACCTAATCATCTTTTGGGTCTGATTATTGATTTGCATACAGGCACCTGGTGCCAGGTTCTGATGGGAGGTTCGCGGGGTTATCATGTAAAATTAGAACGCAGAATGGGCTTAAGCAGGGATGTCTATTGGCACCCCAATTATCTTCTTTGTTTATCGCTGGTCTCCCTGGTGCTCTGAACTCTTTAACACCTTGGCTGCTCTTGAAATTCCCCTGCTGTGCTGGACCATAATGTTAATGGGTGTGGTCATGACGAGCTCAGCTCGTCATGAGCACACGAGCACCGTGCCTCATGACGAGCTGAGTTCGTCATGAGCACGGAAGGGGTTAAGGGGAGATGCCCCCAATACTGGTACAATGTCCATTGGCTCTCTATTATATGCAGACGATGCTGCAATATTCGATCTAACGCCCATTGGCCTGCAACGTCATCTGGCTACTTTAAGTAAATATGCAGAGGTTCACGTCGTGAAAATTAATATTGCAAAAAGCAAGATTTTGGTTTTACACAAGAAGGGGCTTAGAATGAAGAGATGTCTAAAATGGATGCTTAGTTCTGAAAAACTGGAACTGGTTGACTCGTATGTATACCTGGGGAAAGTTTTTTCCAAAACAGGTCGAGACTTGGAGCATACTAAACACTGTGTTAGTAAAGCTGTCTTGCAGGCAAGTGCACTAAACAGATTTTATAAAAATTGCGGGAGACACCATTTTAGCCATGTCTTATCTGTTTTTAAGGTCAAAATCCCTCCCTCGTTAATATATGCTGCAGAGGTGTTGGACATGAATTATTGGCTCTTGTTTGATAAGGCGAAAGGACAAATCATGCATCAAATTTGCAATTTAAACTCTTTGGCTGCCCCACATGTACTGCACCTTGAATTTGAATTAGTCTTGTCCTTCATTTTAGCCCAGGCAGCGGTTCTCAGGTAGGGTAACTCCCTCCTTCTGGGGGAAGAGGGTATACTTAGGGCCGCCCTGACAATAGAAATCTTTGGCACACTAAAAGAACAATCAACAATTTTTAGGTCTTTTGTATGTGCAAATGATACTTTCGGTCTTAGTTTAAATTCTGTTTCTTTTATGTCTAAATCTGTTTTGAAACAGTTAATAAAGAAGTTTTGATCCCCTATCAGTTTTGCAAGAGACGCTGATTTAAGCCTGTCTAGGTCCAGTAATGTGGGAGCACTTTGGGGAATAAACCACAGCCTTATCTAACTTGGAATATCCTTTACGGGATTAGAAGATTGATACTCCTGCTGCCACTCAATCTGCTGCCTCTAAGAGTTGTTACAGGCATCTGGGATAAAAAACCTAATGAGTAGAGAATTTGTGAATTGTGCTAGTTGCAAATCCAAGATCTAAATCATTTCTTATTTGTATGTTCAAAGCTGCAAAGTGCCAGGTGAGTGTTCTTAAAACCAGTTTTTATCACATTTATTATTCACTCTGCTCAGGACGCACAATCTTTGTTCTTTCCCTTCTGAACGAAATAGTCTGTTTTAAGATATATCAATTTATTAAAACATTTTTGCCTTTTTACTAGAACATTTTCCAACAGTAGCTTTCTGGTTATGATTTAATACCAACTAGTTGGTTACTTGATTTTTTTATGTATTCATAGCATTATTTGCACATTTTATAGTATGTTTGATATAAGAATCTTTTATTGGTCGGTTATTTGATTGTCTTAAGTATTTATAGCATTATCTGCACATCTCTCGGTATGTTTGATATAATTTTTATTGCAATGTATAAGGAAGAATTTCGTATTGTATGTAAAGTTTGTCCTTTCAATTGTTGGTGTGTTTTTGTGGACCTTCGTAGGAGTTTCAAAACAAAATAAATAAATACATTGGAAATTGGCGCCTCTCAATCTTCGTTTGACCAGCACACCCACACAGCACTGGGATTAAACTGCTCTGGTGCTTCAGGTCAGTCACATCTCTGCAAGGTAGGCAGGCTCCATCCCTCTCTCAACAGTAGGCCGGCTTCAAAGCCCCTTGGCGAGAGAGTCCTCTTTTTCTAGCAAGACCAGACTCCAAGTGATGTCTCGTGATCTCTGCAAAGCTGGTTATCAGGCAGACACCAGCTCAGACTGTGCAGTAGTCTTCTGAGCACTCTGTGACACAACCCTTTCATTGGTTGAATAGAACTTGTAACTGGAACAATAAATTGCTGAGTCACTTCCACTTATATACATTTAAATCAAACAAGGGATGTGGATTCTCTTTTTGAAAGTCTGCACTTTCTTTAAAACAAAAATATATTTGTATTTAAAAAAAACGTGAAACCAGAACAAAATTCAGTTACAGTCATTCAGTACCTTATGTTAATAATCAGCATATAAAACAGTACATTTTCATAGCCTTTGCAAGCCCCTTTGTTCCATAACCACCCACAAACCAAACATTTCCATACAGCGTCCCTTTCCCTTTAGTTCCGAGATACCTTCAGCTTGACATTGAGCCTGGAAGGACTGTCCCTCTGGGGTCCATTTAAGCGTCCCCTGCTATTACATCAAAGCCATAATATTTCCTCCACCTACCCCACACCTTGTGGAATTTCTTCAGGCAGCCCCTCGCCGTGTAGGTGATCCTTTCGGCCACCATGTACATATCCATCCCTGCTCTCCATTCTCGGAGCGTTGGTGTGTTTATGGGTCCCCATTTTCTCGCTACATCTCTCTTTGCTACTACCAGTGCTAGTATGGTAAAGATTAATTGTGGTCTACCCAGATCAACATCGTTCGAGATTCCCAGTAATATAAATTTGGGATCTAGGGGTATAGTGACCTCTAGTATTTTTCTCAGTTCCTGTATGATCTTTCTGCAGGAGGCCTGTATCTTGGCACACTACCAAATGATATGATGAAAGTTGCCTTTCATGTGTCCTCACCTTTGGCATTTGGGTTTATTTACTCGCCCTCTTATATAGTCTAGCTCAGTCATAGTAGGCCCTGTGTAGTATTTTGTATTAAATGAGGCGAAGGCGTAATTTGATCGCCTCCTCCCTAGGATGCAACAATGCTGCTTCCCAGTCTATGTTCTCTAGTGTGCCCAGATTTCTTCCCAGGTAGACCTCAGCTTGCTCAGTCTGTCTGGTGCATTATTGTTTAGGGGCTTGTAGGTGAGTGATACGGCTTTGGCCGTCATATGCTCCTGGAGCAGTCTCCCCTCCAGTGGTGCATATTCTGGCAGTGGGGAGTCGACTGGTTTCTGCTTGCCAGGCATGTCAGATCTGTGCATATTTGAGGAACTGGGGTGGTTGTAGTGCAAATTCAGCCTTGAGGGCATTGAAGCTTTTGAGTTTACCTTTGTCTAGGATGTCTCCTATCGTGGAAACACCTATGTCATCCCACTCACCAAATCACCTTAATTTCTGCATTTCTTTTAGCCAGGCATAATGCCATAGGGGCGTCTCTTTGGTAAGTTTATGTTCCCATCCCATTGCCTTTGTTGCTCTTCGCCATGACTCTATTGTAGCTTGGGTTGCCAGGAGGAGTTTCCACTTACCTCTGCCTCCATGTAGATAGAAGAAGAATGTAGGTCCGCTCATAGTTTCCATCTCTAATCTGTAGGTGGAGTGGGCACCTGGTGCATGTATCCAATCATTGAATGGGGTTAGATGTTCCGCCCAACAATAGGCTTAATCAGGTAGAGATAGCCCTCCATTATATTGATTGCGCTGTAGGGTATGGAGCACAATCCTAGGCTGTTTCCCCAGCCATAGGAGTGAGCGTAGTTCAGCCTCTATTTCTCGGAAGATTGTTTGTGATAGGGGGAAATATGTGTTTTGTAGGGCATATATAAATCGAGGTAAAGTCACCATACTAGGCTGGGCCTCCATGCTCAAAATGATAAGTGCTAGTGATGTCCATCGCTGCACATCTCCCTTGAAGTTCGTGAGTATACGTTTAACCCCTTGGATGTAGGTTTATTTCCTGCTCTGTTTGGGAGAAATAAACAGCCGTCAGAATTAGGACGGCTCATGGCCGTCATGCGCACATGCCCACTGTGACACATGACAGCCGTGAGCCGTCATAAGCATACAAGGGGTTAATGTTTTCTGTAGCAGAGGTCTTTGTCTGTGGTAAGGTAGATTCCCAGATAGATAAACCTGTTGTGTGTAATTTGGAGATCGCCAGGGAGTGTGGGCCATGTGGTTAAGATACCTGGGATATATATTAGTGATTTATGCCAATTGATTGTGTAACTCGAGTTTTATCCATATTTGTCTATTGGAAAGTCTGCACTTTCAAGAGTGTTTTGGGTTGATTCTCTTTTGGTCTTTCTTCACTAGGATATGCTCCAGACATAGCCTTTGTGCAGATTGATGCTTCTCACAGCTAGGGGTGGGCAAAACCTGCAAATTTTCATTCAACAGAATTACACATAATTACCTAAAAACTCTGGAAGATTCCATGGAGTTTGTATGTGGCAGAATTTGGTACATAATGCTGCTCACACTGATTTTTAGCACCAAGAGCTTATCTTACACTGCAAAATCAGCACAAATGGCACCATGCGGTGCGCCAGAAGGCGCTGCTTCTTTCTACCGCTTGAGTAGATTTTCTACTCAAGCAGCAGCTTTCTCAACACGAGTGGCAATTTTTCTCAAAGTGAGTGGTAGCGACCTGCTGCGACTGCCTGTTGTGCGAAGTCTTGCAGGGAGGAATTCTAGCACTTCATTTTCTGGCTCGCGCTTGCTAACTTGACGTTGGCGAGTCACTTATTAGAAAAAACCCCAGTGTCTGCTATTATATCGCAAGTGAGAACAGATTACAGCCAAACATTTGCGGATATTCAGATTACAAGTAGTGTTTCTACCCAGTGTGTTTTCTCTTAAGTTAAGTGATATTTCTTATGAGGTTGAAATGTTTCTGGCATTCAGAACATCGTTAAACTGTTTTTTCAGGGTGACCACTCTCATGGAGTGAGATTTATTTTATGATTTAAGTTTCCCTGGCATTCAGAGCACAGTTATCCCTTATGTAGGTTTTCGCAAGTCAACTGAAACTGAATTTCTGACTAAAGATTACCTGGCACATAGAGAATTGGTCTGATAAGCTTTTCCCCATGCGGTTTCTCTCACGTTAAGTGAGACTACCTTTCCTGCTGATGCTTGTCTGACATTCAGAGCTTCAATCATTTTCTGCACAGTATGGGTCTATTCATGCAGAGATAGAGGTATAGTTACAGTCTGAAGTGCAAGCGGATTAGAACAGGGTAGCCTATTGGTCACCCTGGGAATCCATTTTGTTGGATTTAATGCCCTCACACACCCTTACAGGTGTCATGCTTCATCATTTGGGCCTGCTCCTCGTTGGGTTGGCGGTGCAATACCCAACGGGCAACACCTCATAGAGGGGCTCTTTGGCGGAGATCTTTTTCCAACAGCCGTATTGATGAAGTGCGGGTATGGGGCCAGGATTCAGGGTAGACGTGACGATGTGAGTTAAAATAAAGCTAGTGGTACCATAGAACACTTTATTCGGGAGGTCCACTGCTTTAGTTAAAAACAGTCTCCTAGAGGAGAGTAGTGGAAAGTGATGTTTCCCACTCTCATCTGGAATATGTTAGAGTCCGGTCAACATGTTTCTCGCTGCTCAAAATTTGTTGAGCGATTCTTCAGGACCATGGGGACTAATTAGCATATGTCATGGGGTGTATGTAACTGTCTACTCTATTACCACATGGTATGGTGTGTATATGCTCATTCGGCTACCATCCTAGTGGGTGAAGGGAAAAACAATATTATATTACCCTTCTTCGGGTTGTGATTGTTAATACCTGTTGGAGGAAAACGGAGATGCATATCACAAGCAAATAATAACACGTTGCATTAAAGACTGTAATACCTGTATGTTCCGCATGCTGTTTGTGACGCATGCGTGTCATAACATTGTTGCACACGTGTGTCAAGCATTCTCAACAGTGGGGATTCAGTGAGATTGGCTAGTGCTCTCAATAGTGTGGATTCAATGGGAGTGACATGTGAAGGTGAAAGCCTTTAGTTAAAAAAGAAGAAAATACCCAATTGGTATTTGTTGCACGCAGTTATTCACAACTCACCTATAGTTAAAAACAATCAGACAACGACAGTGTCCAGCGGGTAAAGCTTCAGGGAGATCTTCCACCACAATGCTGTATAGAGGAAGACATCTAAGTAGTGTATACCGGGGTGTTCGGGGACTATATGCTGTTTACAATCTTACATTGATGCAGAGTATAAATATATGCATAGTCTACCTATATATATATATAAGGGATCCCTTACTTGATGTTGGGTCCTAGCATGACACAAATACCAGACAGTAACTGCAAAATAGACTATGCATATAAGTTACATCAACAATACATTACAAACAGCACACAGTCCCCGAACATCCCTGCAAGGTAGACTATGCATATATTTATACTCTGCATCAATGTAAGATTGTAAACAGCATATAGACCCAACGAGGAGCAGGCCCAAATGATGAAGCATGACACCTGTAAGGGTGTGTGAGGGCATTAAATCCAACAAAATGGATTCCCAGGGTGACCAATAGGCTACCCTGTTCTAATCCACTTGCACTTCAGACTGTAACTATACCTCTATCTTTCCTTAGGAACAACAAGACATTCTTTGTATTCATGTATATTTTGGGCACGTCGTGTTTGGACCTTCTGCCCTTGTGAGAGCAGTACCAGCCCCAGACTCCTTAATTTTGATATCAATCAACATCTATTCATGCAGAGCCAGAATGAATTTACAATTAAATCTTTTCTGGTGTTCAGAGCACTGATAGGGTTTCTTCCCAGTGAGGTTTCTCTCATGTTGAGTGAAACTGGGTTTAACACTGAAGCTTTTCTAACATTCATGTAAAAGTGTTTCCAAGAGTGGTTCAAATGGGATTCACAAATAAGTCTGTTTACATGCTCAGTGCACTTATAAGACTTCCATCTGAAGTTCATTTCCCCAAGTTGGTGTTTACCTTGCATATATCCCCTGATAAAAAAGAACCTTATTTCTGAGCCAGAACAACATTAGGTAATGTCCAGCATTAACCTTCCAGATACTCTGTGGATGCTCTTCGTAATGCTTGTATTGGGTCCATGACTACTTCTGCTGTGCGGTCACCTCTTCAGGAAGAACTATCTTAGTCGTCCTATGAACTAACTTTAAGCAGTCCCGTACTTCCATGAGGACTACCTCAGATCTCTGAAGACCTTCTTGTAAGCTGTCCCTTGCACCCAAGAAGACGATTGTCATGGGGTTATTACCTTCATGTTATGTTCATGTAGGTTCTCATGTGCAGAGGTAGGATTTCTTTGTGACTTAAGATGTTCTTACATTTTTTATTTAGCAGCTTATAAAGCACAAATTACATGATTTTGGGTTTAGTATTTACAAATAGAGATGGTAAAAGGACCTTTTTGTCTCATATGTGGTAAGACTCGGCTGCAAAACTGAGGGCAATTCCACCGGTTCCACCTCTACCTGCCCCAGATTGCAAAAAGGGAGGAATACAGGTGAAATACCCAGCCAAACAAGAATTCCTCATTCAGGGCTAGGAACAAGGAACTCTTGTGCTGTCCTGCACTATCGGTGGCAGGCTATTATAATGTAATGTTAATTACATCAAGTTGCTTCCAATGGCTGGCCCCTGACAGTCCTCTCCAAATAAACATCCCCAGCTGCAGAGCTTGTGTGTGATGCCTGCCTACTATGAGTACCCTTCAGGCAGTAATTGTATACATACTTCCCTTCTGGTGAAGCTGCATGCCCTGAGGGCATGTATGCGCGCCATATGCGCACACATGTAAATTTCAGGGGTGCATCAGGGTGTCCTTATGACACCCTTGCACCCTTGAAATTATTCTCAATTTGCAATTCTCAAATTGCGAATCGCAAATTGAGAATAACTTCATATTCATTACTATGGGCCTCCTGGCCCATAGAAATGAATGGGAAATTATTCCTTAATTGCGATTCGCAATTTGCTAATCGCAATTAAGGAATTCTAAGAAATCGCAAAAAAAATAGATTTTTTATATACATACCATTTTGCAATTCTCAAATAGCGATTCTCAAAAAATCGCTATTTGAGAATCGCAAACAGCTATTTTGATACATCTGCCCCATAATCATTACCTTCCCCGAAATTCTTACACCTGTAAATCCCTGAAAGGGTTACAACCTGAAATTCGCAAAATATGGCCAGAAAGTTGTTACATTTATCAGCAGTAAAGCCAGTGCTCACAGACAAATCAGTGCCCTCTGGACTAATGTCCACCTCCTTAACTAGGTACAGCATCAAGTCCTTGACATTACCATAGCAACTGCCTCAGGCTCATGTTAGTCGTTCCTCTAACAACGCAGGTATATTTCTCTATCTGGTGCAGGACCCCATCCCCAGGTTGTTTTCACTAGAAAAACAATGAAATACAATTATATATCTATGTTGAGACCATGGCGCATCCATTCCATCTCCTCAGTTGAAATATTTGCATCTCTTCCCAAGATTTGATAACAGAGTGAGGCAAGGCTTCTACTCCCCGTAGACCCAGGATCAGGTTGCTGCTCATTGCAAAAAGGTCAATTTCTCCTGTACCTTACAGCATTTCTGGCATAAGGGCATAGATGTACTTCCTGCAAATGTCTGTTTTCTTCTGGAGAGCAGTTGGGTGTAACCATGAAAGCTACACATTGACCTGTGACGCATTGGCCAAAGTTTAAATTAGTCAATATTAGAATGCTTGGAAAGCAATATAAATTGGTCTAAATGATGTATTTCATACCATAATGCTAAAGCAGGTATTGGAGAAACTGAATGGAGGAGCACAAATCTGCAGTAGTTGACAATTAGATATTGTTAGAGCAACATAGTTGTGCAAACGGGAGGCTGCAATATGAAGAAGAAAAAGAAGGCAGAAAACAAGGTGGAGATGGAGGCACTCCTCTCTCTCGCCCTAAAACGTACAAATTAAAGATAGCAATAAAAACAGATCAATATTTTCTAACTTAAAAGGTTCAATCAGTAAACACACAAAACCCTTTTGAGACTCTACAGGGCATATTTACAATGTAATGGTGCAGCACAGCACCGCAAGCAAATGTTGCTGCACCAAGCAGCTTCAATGTCTTTGGCTCCGTCTATGTGTGCTGCAGAATGTATCCCACATAGAAAGAGCAATAAACAAGGAGAAATAAAAAGTACTCCTCCTCAGTGCGCAACTTCTACTGGGTAGGCATACATTTTTAGCAATGTGTTAGATTTACAGATCCTTGTAAACCTAGAGCAGTGTCAAAAAGCAATAGGTGTTGCTTGGGAACGCCCACAGCAACACATATCCCACGCCCTCTTGCCACAGAAAACTGTGTCGAGGTGAACCATATTTACAAGGCGACATTAAGCCATGTAAAGTGGCTTAGCGCTGCCTAGTAAATAAGCAGCAGGGCATAGCACAACGGAGCATCGCAAAAATGTGACCCTCCGTTGGCGCAATACCCTTGTAAATATGCCCCATAGTGTTTATCTATATTCATGACCGAGGTCATACCTTTAGAATGTTGTATTTGCTCCAACCCCATGTTCATTCTTATTTTCAGCACAATGTAATGCAGGAAGCTTATTTGCTTTTAAAGGCAAATTCCCTGAAAAATAGGGCCAACAGATTCTTCTCCTACTCTTCCTTCTAGGATATTGTTGGTCTCTTTTCATTCTTTGCCTTAACTCTTACCTATCTGACAATCTTCTTTTCAGGGGCAGGGAATCTGGTCCCAAACTTCCAATACTCGATGGAGTTATTTTTGATTGCATACTACCAAAGTTTCTTTTCTGCACGCCTCTTGTCTGACGCCACATACATGACAGCGATCGGAGTGGGGGAAGGGATCCAATCATAGGCTTATGTTCTTGAAACATTAACGGTCTAAAGACAAAAATTAATGACCCAGATTTTCTGGATTATGTTTCCCTCTTCAACATAATAGCGCTCCAAGAGACCTGGCTTAAGGATCCACAGCACATCAAGGGTTATACATGCTTCATCACACCAGCCTCTAGGACCTGCAGGTTTGATCGCCACTCAGGCGGACTGGCTACCTATTTCTCTACCACAACAATAGCATCAGCAACCACTATGGTCTCAACTTCGAACACAACACTAGCAGTTAAAATAAAAATTGTCCTTGACGGGAAAAATGAGGAGGTATGCATAATCAATTCATACGTACATCCAAAAAATAAAATAAAAGATTCAATTAAAATAACAAACCAACTGGCCGAATACGCAATTCAGATCAAAAACCCACTCTTCTTTCTGACGGGGGACTTCAACCAAGACCTAATGGGCTCAGCAGAAGGGGAGAAGATACTGGCTCTAAACAGAATACATAATATCATACCGCAAAGCGTCCTCTCCAGGATAAAACTCTGTAACAACTGCTTTCTTAATGACTTAGAACATCAAAATCTCCTGGCATTGAATGGAAGATTTCCGACAGACTCCCATCCAGTCATCTCCTCCTACTCAACAAAAACAAGCTCCATACTGGATTATACGTTTGCAAGCCTTGCGTTGTTTTCTCACATCTTGGGGTTCAGAATGGGCGACAAGGGCGATAGCGATCATCGCCCCCAGGAATGGCACATAAGATCAAACACGCCGGACACAACACCGGGGCCAATCCATCTCTCGAACCAAAAGAGGATTAAATGCATGTTCACTAATTCGAACCGTCAAGCCGAAACTGCTCTTCAACTCTTCGATGCCCATGCATCTACTGCAGTCGGGCATTTCACCTACTGGGCTCCGTACACGCAAAAAACTGTTACAAAAGCTCACAGTAAACTACCCCCAAAGGTCAACTTTTGCACAGAGGGTAGCAAATACAATCTAAATAAAGATCATAGAGCTCAATTAAAGAACCTCAAAAGATCAGTAAACACGACTCTACGCAAACTGAGAAAAGCTCCTAAAAACACCAGCATACAAGAAATGCTGAAACAACAAAGAGCAGCGCTTAAACGATTTAAATGGAAAATCAAAAGAGAGGGCAAAAACGAAACATGGGCCAAACTCCTACACGACATCAAGAGCAACAACAGCACCCGTTTCTGGGATACAGTAAACAGCTTTATGCGCCCGCGGCACAAAGAAATAGGATCCATATCTCTGAAGAGTCCTGGACAAAATATCTCTCCAGCCATTTCAACGACGACACAGAGTACCCAGGAGCTCACGTGGGGAATAGGAAGAGCCCAGAGAGATTTGGGAAAACGGGAACGCCAGAGTCAAGGGGACAGGCTTCCCCAGGCATCAAAATCACCCACTCAGAGACAGCGAGGCACCAGCAGTCGGACTTAATCAAAAAACAGATAGCAAAAGGCAGAAAAGAAGGCGTCCCTGGCCCAAACGGCATACCACCTGCCCTGTACAAAACAAAGAACAAAGAGTAGTCCGACATCATGCAACCACTATTTTTGGAAATTAGACTATTAAACAAAATTCCAGAATCCTGGCAGGGCTTGACGATTGTCCCATTCCACAAAAAGGGAGACAAGGCTGTACCAAACAACCATCGCTTAGTAGCCCTTATTGACAATGAGGCGAAATACTTTGCCGGCACCATATTGGAGGAGCTTACACTTTGGGCTGACTCAAATCAGATAATTCCGCTGAATCAGACAGGCTTTAGAAAAACAACTGGAACATCAACAAACATTCTTGCCTTGTCAGTAATCATCGATGCAGCAAAAACATCCAAGATTCCTTTACATCTGTGCTACATTGATTTCAGCGCTGCATTTGATAACATAGAGAGAGTAAGACTTTGGTTAAAACTAGCGCAATGGGGCCTACCACAGCCAATTCTAAATATGCTAATGCTCCTCCACATGGACACCTAGGTGCAGGTGAAATTAGGAAGCGGCACTCAACTGTCCACAAAAGTACCAACTACCAAAGGCCTGAAAAAAGGGTGCATGCTTGGACCAACCTTGTTCAATCTTTTTATGGCGGATCTATCGAAAGCACTCGACGCTTGCAATTCTCACTCCCCGAGGATAGGCGGAAATAACTTGAGCAACCTTCAGTACGCAGACGACGTTGTGCTACTTAGTCACACTTATATCGGCCTTAAGCGTCTTCTTACTGAAATGCAGAACTATGCCAAGGAAAATAATTTAAAAATCAATCTCAGTAAGACACGTACTATGTCTATAAACACCAACAAAAAACAATGCAAGCGCTGGCTGCTCGGTGACACAAAAATTGATCCAGCTCGCGAGTATAAATACCTGGGATTCATATTTGACAATGAAGGCTTTTTCGTCTACCAAAAGCAGGAAATAAGAAGGAGAGGCGCACTGATTGGCCTGACGATTAAAAATCTTGCAACCAAACTGATGGGTCCCACCATGACCCCGCTTCTGAAGGTAATCAAGGAAAAACTGCTGCCCTCAATCACTTATGGCAGCGAGGCGATGAGGGGAAGGGACTCCAAGGATCCGGACAGCATACAGGTGAAGGCCTATAGAACAATGTTCTCGCTCCCGACCTATACATCTCCAGCTCAAATAAGACTGGAGTTTGGCCTGCAGAAACAAGACCTAGCCAGGCAAGGAGCTTACATCATTTGCTGCCACAAATTAAGAAGCGCTGCCACAAACACACTAAACTCTCTGTTATGGAGTGATATACAAAGCAGAGAAGCTTCAGAGGCAAGAACGTACCTCCAGTCAACTTTGGAGGTCACCAAACTCTCAAAGATCCTGGACAAACAGCTTGGGCATACCAACTTCAAAAAAATAGTCTGGAAAAATGTCAAATCACTTTCCTTACTAAAAGACAAGGTCTTATTTTCAAAAAGATAACATGCATGGATGACTCTTAACTCCTATAAATCACTAATGCCACAAACATACTTTAACCAGGGGTACCCCAGAGCCATAAAAATGAGCTTTTTAAAGTACAGACTAGGGATTCTGCCATTCCTGCGGCACTTACCACCATTGTTGAGGAAGGATGGCAATGAGACCTGCAGGCTATGTAACTCCAGCAATGGGGACATCCTTCACGTAATCTGCTTATGTGAAGACTTGCAACACGCCCATCAATCACTTCTCAAAGACCGATTTAAGCAAAGAGGGATTGGCACTAGAAGGCAAGTGGTGCTTGCCTGATTGAATCCATCAAATATGCAACTAAGCTGCAGATTTGTGGAATTCTTGAGAGTGGCCAAAAAGAGAATGCCAAAACTGGCGGAGAATACTACAGAAGCAGGCCAATCAGCAGATGGTCACTGTCTGTCATCTTACGGAACATGAACGTCTAGCACTAGTGCTACATCGTTGAGCAAGCAGAGCCCATGGGGCAATCACAGTAACTGGCTGAACAGGACCAGAGCTTCCTAATATAGAGTCCAGGACTACAGATAGTGAAAAAGGAATGCACTCTATTCTGCTTTGTTGAGGTTCTTCATAATGAATTTTCGATTTTATTACCTATTAAAAGAGTTTTATAAGTATGTTTTATGAATTTTTGATACCTGTGTTGCAATGGTTTTAATTAACTACGCAAATGAAACATTTCTGACTTCTTTTGACTTCTTGTCTTCTATCAGACCTTAGTGTCTCATTGTAATTAACCCTGGGAGGGCAACTTCGCTACGCCCACGAAGTGGGCGTAATGTTGCCTACTTCGCCCTTAGCAAAGTAGGCGTAGCAGGCAACACTACGCCGACTTCGTGGGCATAGCGAAGTTGCCCGCCACCCGCCTCCCTTCCGCCCTCACTAAATGCTTAAATTACCTTAAAAAGGAATTATAAAACCACTTACCTTGTCCTCTGCGTCCCCGGGGCTCCCTCTCGTCATCGCGCCGCCGGTGCCGTCGTCTTAGATACTAATTCCTTTTTAAGGTAATTTAAGCATTTAGCATTTAGGGAGGGTGGGAGGGAGGCGGGTGGCGCGTAGTGGGGCTACGCAAAGTGCGTGGGTGGGCGTAGTTTTTTGCCCACTTCGCGTAGCTTCGTGAAGCCCCACTATGCCCACTACGCCCACCCTTAATTGTAATCAGTCCCCTCAGAATAACATTGCCCTTGGTTTCTTTCTCTTTCAGCTGCTAATTTCTGAATTCGAATACATCTTAAATACAAAAACCTTAGTTTAACCATTTTCCCTGCTGCAAACTGTTGTGTTTGCCCTGCTTTTCTCTTCTTCCCTTCCAACCATTAATCCTTCCATGTTCTGCCCAGAAAATGAATGCCAGTTTAGGTTACGCCTAGCAGTCAGCTTTTAACTGTCTTGTAGGACAAAGTCTATTGAGTACTAAACCAAAAATCTACAGTGGGCTTTTGGCCAACCCAATGCTTACCATTGGCTGCCTTTGTTGTTACACTCATTAACATGTTTTTATTCAATGACTTTCTAGACCCAACGTGTGTTTGTTTCTCACTTTCTTCTGTTTATCCCTCCCCAGGGGCACAGCCTCTTTGCATTCCTATTGACTGGATGACTTGTATCCTTGCACAGTTCACCTTTAGAAATCTACTTTATTTTCAGCACTCCATGAGACTGCATGTGTTTTTTAGGTCGAGCCTAGCGGCAGCGCACATGCGCCGCTCGCTCTGCGAGATTTCTGTAGGAGAGTATTGGGAGAGAAGCTACGGCCACTCTCCTTCCATATTTTCATTGGCTTGTGTCGTCTTTCGTAAATGCTGCCTTAGGATTCAGTACTAGGCTTGTTAGTCCCTCCTTAATACGGCCTTGTTTTCATTTGTACTCTCCCATGGCTACTGGACCTTTTACTCCAGTTGTTACACTGGACCTATTATTTAGTCTGTAAACACGATTTACTTTATTGAGTTTCTCTCGTTGCAGGCCGGACATGCACTTCCTCAGCTGAAATCACTTGTGTTTTCTTTAAGCATCACGGCCACCCTCATAACACGGGCTATGCTTTCAATCACTTTAACCCGTCATTCTCTTGTGTCTGTTTCAACCTCCAAAGTAAAATGGTTAGTGAATTTAGTCATGTGAATTCCAGGTGGCACATAATCCAGTGTTAATGGGCGGAAGCTGACAACAGTACATCTGTGTTACATGTCATCTGCACTAAAGCCACCTCAGGAGTTATTTCCAAAAGCCTGTTTTATTAACAGCAACACCACTGTAGTGTAGTTCCTATTTTCCCAATAGGCTCTGCGCACTGGAATAACATAAACAGCAGTGTAGACGTAGGACTGAGGTCATCTAGGTGTCTACTCACTATGTTAGACTTAATTTAGGTTTGCCAGCTAGCTCAGAGGTCACTAGAAACTTTCTCGAATGAATATGGAGGGGTTAACGTCCCTGATTTAGATAAGAAGGGATTCAGCTTCTGACAACCGCATAAACATGACAACTTTGCTCCCTCAGATAAAAGAGTGTATTCCTAGAGTCGTGTGAAAACAATAGACGGCTAATTCACTCAGTCAATCGTGCATGCTTAATTTCACCAGGGTTCAGAGAAATAGAGAGACAGGCATTTTCAATAAAAGGTGTTATTTTATTGAGCAGTCTTCTTTCTCATGCAAGAGAAATGAATTGCCACAGTTGCAATACTTATTGTAAAGTAAAGTGCGTACAGTAAAAGTAGTATTATGAAATAATACTGTAAAAGCATTGATACGATTTCTTAGCCATATGATACTTTAAAATGGATAAAATATATACATACATAAAAACATTGACTAACGAACTCAACCCGGTGTTTCTAGATACGCCTACCCCAGTGTACCTGACCTAAACCTAATACGTGGGAAGGAGTAAGTGAGTTTGGAGTTTTTAAGTTAAGTTTAAGTTTTGCCAAGTATCGGAATCAAGAATTCTCTCTAAGGTTTTAATCAGCTCTGTACCTTGGTTCTAGAATGAAGGAGGTCTTGTATCTCGCTTCTCAGGACTCGATCTCCCAGCAACCCGCGAGGGTGACTTGGGAACACCGGAGCTGGATTTTCTCTGCGTGAGAAAAGGCAGATTCTCCTGCGCGTCAAAGGGGAGGGGCGGCTTCCTCTGGCTCTCACATCAGCTGGGCTCCGGACAAGTAGATAGCCGCTCTGCTCCACACCACCGTGTGTTTGCTTAAGGCAACGTTGGTATATTTATACCTGAAAGGTGCCGGGTTTGACGTAAAATTGGACATAAGACGTCACTAAGAACTAACAGTTCTTTCTGGACTCCAGCAGTACTTGTGCAAATCAAAACAAGAGCAGGGGGGGGGGGATTCCCAGGCTGCTGGAGGCTTGGTTTGTTTAAAGAACGCGTTGTACTTTCTAGGAGTCTATGGGAGTAGCCTTGCCGTGCTTTGGACTGCATGGGCTATTACTAAATATGGATATGATTCGTATGCCTTTATAAGGATACTATTTATTATAACCTCATAAGGGCATACATCCGAATATCGAATTAGGGTCCTAGATAGAAACACAACTCCACCACCACCAAAGCCACCACCTCCACCAATACCACCACCACCATCAATACCACCACCACCAATACCACCACTGCCAACACCACCAATACCACCACTACCACCAATACCACAACCACCAATACCACCACCACCACCAACACAATGATCAATACCCCCACCAATACCACCACCAATACCACCACCAATAATACCACCACCAATAACACCACAAATGCCACCACCAATACCACCACCACCAACACCACCACCAATACCACAACCACCAATACCACTGCCACCAATACCACCACCACCAATTCCACCACCACCACTGATACCACCACCAATACCACAACCAATCACACCACCACCAATTCCACCAATTCCACCACTACCAATAACACTACCACCATCAATAACACCACCACCACCAATACCACCACTACCAATACCACCACCACCAATACCACTTCTTATACCACCAGCACTAATACCACTAACAATACCACCTCAACCACTACCACCACCACCACCACTACCACCACCAATATCACCACCACCACTAATACCACCATCAATAACACCACAACCACCGATAACACCAATACCACCACCATAACAACACCAATACCACGACCACCAATACCACTAAAACCAATACCACCACCACCAATCCAATACAACCACAACCCAAAACCAACACCACTAATACCACCACCACTAATACCACCACCACCAATACCAGTACCACCACCATCAATACCAATACCAATACCACTACCACCAAGACAAATACCGCCACCACCAATACCACCACCCCAATACCAGTACCACCAACACCAATTAAACCACCAATACCAATACCACCATCACCAATACCAATACCACCACCACCAATACCAATACAACCAAAACCACCACCACCAATACCATCACCATCACCAATACCACCCCCTCAGCGTCTCTTGCTCACTAGTAATAGCATGGGCAATGTACAAGGCCGGAGCTGCAGCCGAGACCATCCTTCCCTTCCTCCCTCCCACCATGCCTGCCATAAAGCACAGCACGCCCTGCACCAGGAGGTGAATCCAGGGCCCTACCACAGCTGGAGTGTTTTTTATTAGGCCAAAGATGGCAATGCCATTATGCAATGCCACACTGCACACTCAAATCATGGAGAGGGCAGGAAATAGACCCCCCCGCTCTTCCTCCTGAGCTGCGACAGTGTAATCACAGAGCAAAAAGTGCTGGAGCACTTTGTTAATGTTTATAGCTCAGATCATATGTAACTCTCACTTCACACTTTGTGTCTGTGTACTTTACAACACTTACACATCTTCTTCACTGCACTATTAATTACTACTTTGAAGACTTTGCAGGCCGGTCTCTTCCTCTGATATTTACAATCTAACGAGCGGTCGAGAAGGCCCTTTATTACAATGCAATATGTCTCCCATTTGAGAGAGTTTAGGCTATTAGTATTGTAAATGACAATGCCTTTTATTTTTGTGTTAAAACCCAAAACATAAATAAAAGGCATTGTCATTTACAGTGCCAATAGCTCAAACATGTGTGAAAGCGAGACCTATTGCTTTTCAAATGCTTGTTTTATGTGCTTCTTTTGCGCCTTGTGTGCTGTTTTTTCGTGTGCTACTTCTCTCCCCCAAACATCCACCCCGCATGCTACTTGTTACTCTGTCAGCCCTCCCCAAGCCTGTCCTTTGTTTTCCCCACCCCTCCCTGCCTTTTTCTTGTAATTGTTTGGGGCTTCCACTGGTCCAGCTTCAAGAACAACTGTAGCTGCCTTGCTCCCTGCCTACTGCCATTGCTTCACCCACACACAGCCCCACATGCTCCTCCGTTGCCCCCAAGAGTTCTTTTTTATTTTATCTTTTTTGGAGAGCACAAAAATCCCTTTTGCACTAGTCAAACATCACTTTTTTTTACAATTCTGTCATTTTGTAGCCGCATGCATGTATGGTGACGCATGCTTGTTCATACGTCATCTTGCATACACGCACCTAGAACTTTCTTTTGGCTAATGCTGCTGAACATCAGCAAACAGCATTGGCAGTGTTTGTAGTTCCAAAATGTGAGACCTATTGGCTTTGCTAGTGCTTGTTGAACATGCTTTGTCTTTCATGTGCATATTTCAGTTGTTTTTAAGACTTGTCTGACACGTGATCCTATTGTCCTATTGTTATTGCCAAAATAAAATCTCATTCATGTACTTTTCACACATTGTGCCTCACACCCACGGATCTAAATTAAATGATGAGACAATTGGCTAGAAAACATATCCATAATACAGTGGGCTAACACTTCAACAGGATAATTCTGTAGTCGAGGTGAAGATCACAGATTCACAAGCGCCGCTGAAATGGAAAATGTGTGTTTCTTCAGCACATTTTTTTTTGCTTTCTGATAATTAATGGCTGCTGGGAGCTCTTTAATTTGTGAGAGCGCATTGATTTCTGCCAGCTCGGATTTGTTTGTTGTTTGCTTAAGCTGTACAGCTGAGGTGGTCTTTCATTTAAAATGAATCTGTCTTACTTGGTACCGGTGTTAAACGTTTTTGTTCTTTTCGGCACTTATTTTGAACCCGGAAAA
This sequence comes from Lissotriton vulgaris, assembly GCF_964263255.1. Taxonomy (NCBI): domain Eukaryota; kingdom Metazoa; phylum Chordata; class Amphibia; order Caudata; family Salamandridae; genus Lissotriton; species Lissotriton vulgaris. Next base: position 887,034 of record NW_028251195.1, on the reverse strand, counting down.
CACAACTCCAACCACAACTCCAACCTAGACACCTGCCCCCTGCTGGTTCACTTTTACAAATAACTTTGCACGAGTCCAATAAAATGGACTGTACAATACAGATCAGGCCGGCGACTAACTTGCCCTAGGGAAACGGCAGCGTCTTACGAATAAACTCTTAACAATGTGTTGTAGAACCCACCCCCTTCGGATTCAGTTTGAGCTTGCTTTGTTACAATCGTCCTATCTTCACGGCCTTCCTCAGCAGCATTGCTCCTCCTCCGAGAAAGACCCTCCAAATAGTCCCGGCCAATCGCTAGGATCACAAGGTGGGTGGAAGATGAAAGGCCATTTTAGCTGAATCTATGGAAACTCGATTATCTGTAACCATGTATATATGTATCCATCGATTCCTGTAGCTAAGTGTTCCCCAATATCTATGTCACTGCTCACATGGAGCAAAATGTCCGACATACAGGTTTGAGCAAAGGCATAAAAAATGTGAATGCAAATGCTCACAATATAAATAGACAGATACAACCAAGAGGTGAGATACAAAACAGGTCTCATAATTCATTAAATGCTGTAATATTTCCTAAAGAAATGCATCATCGTGTTTTTTGAAGATCAGTGATGCCACTTCCTGACTCAGAATGGTGTTCATAAGCTCTCGAATCAGGTTATTCCTCATTTTACAAGCACACTGCTAGAGCCATAGTTTTACCATAGCTCGTTCTGAGCTTAAACTCAGTCTAGGAATGTGTGCTTCTGCTTACCATGTCCCTCCTGTTTCACCACGTTCTAGGTTTCTATCCTGTTGGAGACACTGCCGTGAACAACCATTCGCCTCCTCCAAACGCTGCCGTCACAGTGAAGGATGTTGGGAATGGGATGGTCACACCACCTTTCAAATTCAGGTATTACCCCTTTTTTCCTTTAGAACACCAACAATTTGACTTTACATGCAGTGACCCTTGGTCCATAAAAAGTTAAGATGTTGTCAAGTGTGCACCTGCACTTTAAGTTGTGAAACCAGAAAAAAGTGAGGGTCCAAAGCACCATCCGCAGATGCTGCCTCACGAATGCCGAGGTTGCTGAATACCAATACTGCATGTCTTGTACCTGTCTCATGGCACTTCCTTCCAATGCCATTCACTTCATGGATCTAATAATAATAATAATAATAATAATAGGGAGGTTTATAAAGCGCCTGGTTACGCACACCGGCGTGTCCCCGCGCTATGGTAAGTGGGAGTAGCAGAGTCATAGCAGCAGACGGAGCCAGTCTATTGGACAAACAGGTGAGTTTTGAGTTTTCCCCTGAATCTGGACTCTGATGATTCCAGGCGGAGTTCCAACGGGAGCCTATTCCAGCTTCTCGCTGCTAGAAACCGGAAGGACCTGCCCCCATTACGTGCCTTTTTTACTTTGGGAATTTTTAGTAGCCCCGAGCCCGAGGACCTCAAGGCTCGGGCTGGCTCGTAGGGAGTAATAAGGTCCTGTAATGGTTTTGGTGCCTTGCCACCTGCAATACAATGGCACGTGCACAGAGCCTTAAACTCAATTCTGCTCCTCACCGGAAGCCAATGAAGTGCCTGCAACGCTGCCTTTCAGAACCAAGCGAGCCGCAGCGTTTTGTAACACCTGAAGGCGGTCAAGGCTCTTTTCTGTGGCACCCAAGTAAAGAACACTGCCATAGTCCAATCGTGCAGTGACAAGGGCATGCACCAGCACCTTTCGAGCCTCCGTAGGAAGAAGCTCGAGAATCTTCTGCAGGCCTTTCAGGACGCCAAAGCATACCCCCACCACCCAACTAATCTGGGACTCAAATGTTAATTCAGCATCGAGCCATACGCCCAGGTTTTTGGCTTCCTGACATAGAGTAGGGGCCGACCCCAGACAAGACGGCCACCATGGCGATGATCACACCGACGACCCCCCCCCACCACGAGCACTTCCCTCTGGCTACCATTCAGACTAAGGCAGTTGGTCAACATCCAGGATGCAAGCTCCTGCATGCATGCTCTGATCCTGTCATCAGCAAGATCGGGCGAGCGCGATAGGGAGATGACCAGCTGCGTGTCATCGGCATAGGACACTATGCGCAACCCATGGGCCTCAACTATGGCTGCCATTGGGGAGACATATAAATTAAATAAAGTTGGGCTCAGGGACGAACCCTGAGGTACGCCCTGAACCAAGTTGATCACTCTAGAGTAACAGTCCCCCAGCCTGACCTGAAAGCCCCTGTCTACCAGGAAGGACTGGATCCATTTCAGCGCGGCACCTGAAATCCCACCTTCATTCAGACACTGCAGCAGGGTGACATGTGCTACCGTGTCAAATGCCGCGCTTAGATCCAGGAGGATCAGGGCCATAGTTTGGCCCTCATCCACCCCCTGTCTGATGGTCTCGACCGCCACAAGCAGGGCCGACTCAGTAGAGTGGCGGGGTCGGAATCCAAACTGAGTAGCATGAAGGAGGTTAGCTTCCTCCACATATTCCACCAGCTGGATATTCACGCCCTTCTCCGCCACTTTAGCCGTATAGGGTAGAAGTGAAATGGGGCGGAGGTTCTCCAATTTCTCAAAGCTGATATTCGGCTTTTTTTGAAGAGGGAGCACTACCACCTGTTTCCACTCTATATGTACCGTTTGAGTCCCAGAGGATACCTCCAGTAGATGTCTAATATAAGGCTCAAGGGTCATCAGGCTTTCAGCAAGTCGATTGGGCAAGGCGGGATCCCTAGGGGAACCCGACTATCGATCTGCAGATCTGTATAAGTGCCTCTGGGGAAGGGGTAGTGAAGTTCTCCTGTCCATATCGTACCCTGACTACCCCTGCATCTTCTACAAACTCGGACCCTGTTATAATTTATCCCGGAAAAGAGGAATACATTTTTGTCACTTTTTCTGCGAAGAATTCTGCAATACGGTTGCATGAGTCAACAGAGCAGTCCACTGGCGCAGCGGAGGACTTAGCGGTGGAAATAGATTTATAGATGTTGAAGAATTCCTTCGCGGAGTTCTCCGCCTCCCTGATCCTCTTAGCAAAGTAGGCTGCCTTTGCCTTTCTAATCAGCCCGTGGCAGGCCCGCCTCTTTGCTAAGTACTCCTGTTTAGCTTTGCTCGAGAAGGCCACCCTCCACTGCCTCTCATAGCGCTTACATTCCGCCTTCGCTAGCCGCAGCTCATCATTAAACCAAGGAGCCGTTCTCTGTGTGCGGCGTCTGGCATTGGTCAAATAGAGTGGGGCGGTACAGTCCAAAGCCTCTGTAATGCGCTTATCTAAATTGTTACTAGCTGTTTCCATATCCACTCAGCCCGGCTGCCCTCCTTTGGTAAGTGCTTCATCAAACCTAGCCTGAGAGAATTTCGCCCATTTCCGGCTAGGATAATTACGGGGTGCCTGTTCCAGTGCTCTTGCACCCGGAATCTGCACCACAAAAGGAACAAGGAAGTGATCTGACCAGGGAACCGGGATGGTGGGTTTAATCTCCACTTCCCCCAGTTAGCAAATATCTGGTCCAGTAAATGGCACTGCTGATGGGTGGGGGTTTTTGCTCTCTGGTCAAGCTGTAGTGCCTGCAATTCCTTACAGAAACCTGCCGCCCCTTTGTCCAGAGGGTCTTCCATATGCATGTTCAGACCCCCTAGCACGAGGAACTTGTCTCTGCGTAATTCCTTCTACCAAGCTGTCTGTGAACCTGGTGTGGGGACCCGGAGGTCTGTAAATCAGGAAGCCCTTCACTGTAGTACCCGCGTTCACCCTAATAGTGAAGGCACCTGCCTCACTCTCCGTAACCATCATTTGCTCCATTTGACAGCACAGAGGTTACTTGAAAACAATGGCTATGCCTCCACCACTACCAATAGGCCTGTCTCGCCTAACCATCAGATACCCTTCCGGCAAAGCCTCGATAACATCCGGATCTCACATTTCATCTCGGCTTTCTCCCATTGCCAGTTTTCTTATCTTTCTCTTTCTCCTCAGTTCTTCCTTTACTCTCTTTCCCCTCTCAAGCTCTGGCTCAAATTCTGATTAAGCCCCGGTTTAAAAAAGTGTTCCAGTGCCCAACACCTGCAACCATCCGCATAAATAAGACAATGGCAAGCACGAAGAATGGGGACAGTGTGTATTTTCTTCATAGAAACATGCTCTACTCCATCTTTCAACCAGTGGCCGAAAGTATTGGAAATAAAAATGAAGCTGTGTCCATCAGCGAAGAAAGGCACACAAACCATGAGGCTATTAAGGCACAATGCTTAGTACTTCTGAGTTAGGATGAAGTAAGACCTAATGTCCATTGTTTTTTTTTAATTACATGTTAATAATGAATGTCATATGAGCATATGCAAAGAATTGACTGTAAAATTGGGAGTTTTTACTATTGGCATGATTCTAATGTCACAATGATATATTTCAAATATTCCCCTTGTGCACTAAGGTGGTTTTTGGCAATTATAAATTTCTGATGGATATGCATCAGTAATATTTCAGTAGGATCATATGTATTGCTTTCAGCCCTGACGAAGTCGTGGGGTCACACCCATATACGACGAAACGCGTTGGCATAAGGGAGTGGAAGACTATAAAGAGTGAACGTAATAAAAAAACTGAACAAGCCCAAGACCTTGGAAACTCATTTTGCTTCTTATATCATTGCGTTATTTTTGACTTAATAATTGGCTTGTGCTTCAGAAATTGTAAATTTGGGCTGGTTGGTTATTTTCCCCTCTTCACCTTCCTCCTGAGTGTACTGGTCTTCATTACTCCAAAAGGGAGGGTTGGCGCATGGCCTATTTGCCTCCTATGCCTTCACCAGTTCGGTTTCTTCACTTCCCTCAGGAGTGAGCAAACTCCAATCTTCTGGAACTTCCCACTTCATGATTTTATTGCATTTAGCCATCCTGTCTTGTGACCTCACCTTCCCATTACTCAGTAAAGCTGACCTCGCATATGGCTCTACCACTTGCAATGGTGGGCTGAACTTGCTGTCTCCTTTCTTCTTCAACACCGCCTGTTTCACTCATACCCACTTCCCCTTTTCAAGGGTCACTTCCTTGACGTTCCGACGTTTGTTGTAGTATTCTGTGTATAAGACCTGTGCCTTATCAATATTTCGACGCACGACTGCCGGGGACCACTTGCTTTGGACTATGTGATGTTTCCACGCCAGTTTGTCCTTCGTGAAGGGGTCTCGTCCACACAGTATTTTGAAAGGGCTGTATCCTGTGTTGGCCGGGGTGATGTACTATGCCCATAGCATCCGTTGTAATTCCTTCTCCCAATCTTGCCCCGCGCTTAGTGCTGCTTGCACAGACCCCATTATCACTCTATTGAACCTCTCTGCCAGTCCGTTCATCGCTGGGTGGTACACAGGGGTGTGTTTTACCTCTATTCCATTGCGGTCCATGAAAGCACTCCACTTTGAGGAAACGAACTGCGGCCCATTGTCGCAGGTAATTACCTTTGGGATCCCTTCTCTCAAGAATGTGGAGGTGAGGAAGGAAAGCACGGCCTCTGTGTCACCGACTTCACATGCTTCCACTTCCGGCCACTTGGAATACCTGTCAACCAGCACTATGGCATATTTGGGCACTCTATTGGTGTCCATCATGGGGCCCAAGACGTCCACCACTGCAAGGTTCACATGCATGTCTTTCTACTTGACTGCCCATGGCAGGCCACCAATATACCTGCTTTGCCCTGGCATTGGTCTTCATATTCCGAGGTGTCCTTCATGTAAAATAGTTAGGAGATGTTGTACTAAGGTTTGTGGGGGCACCACTTTGTCTCCTCTAAGTAGGAACACCAGATTGTCCCCGATCGATAGTTCCTCCCGGACTTCCCAGAATTTCTTCAGGTGGCAGTCGAGGTGTTTCTTATCCGGCCATCCTTGTGTGACATAGCTCTTCACCGTCTTCAAAGTCTCATCATGGGTGTACGCTTCCTCCCATTCCTGTGCACTTATCACTCTTTCATGGTCTTGGGTGAACGCCACCATGTAGCCCTCCCCTCCCGAGGGCTCTTGATCTGCTGCTGGTTCCATTGCTGTTGCTCTGCTCAAAAAGTCGGCAACTTTGTTTCTGTTTCCAGAAATGTATTCCACCTCATACACATAATCCAGTTATCTCAGGGTCATCTTTGCTATGCGAGGAGTCACGTGTGCATGCCCACAAGAGGTCAGGAATCTCACTAGCGGCTTGTGGTCCGTGCAGAGCAGGAAGCTGGAGCCCCATAAAAACTGTCTGAACCTCTCCATGGCCCATACTGCTGCCAGCATTTCTTTTTCAATCATGTTGAACTTCTCTTCGTTGGGCGCTAGTTACCTTGAGGCAAAGCTGACTGTGGTGACTTCTCCCTCCTGTGATCTCTGCATTAATACTGCCCCCAACCCCTTGTCGCTGGCATCAGTGGTCAGTATGGACAAGCCAGCTTGGTCAAATCCTTTAAGAGGGATGATGGCACAAATGTCCTGATTTACTACGTTTGCTCTTCACTTGATCACTTGAACGTGTTCCTTTCCTTCAGGAGTTGTCTCAGATGGTGAGTTTTGGATGCAAAGTGTGGGACAAATTTGCTGTAAAACTCCGCCATGCCTAAGAATGAGCGGACATCCTCCCTCCTCATGGGTGTGGATGCTTCTTTGATGGCTGATATATTGGCTCTCTTCGGTTCTATTCCTTTTACACTGATCTCATGACCTAGGTATGTCACTGATCCTACCCCGAACTTAGCATTTCCCCATTCCGCGGTGAGTCCATTTTGTGCCAGAATGGTCAAGACATAATGTAGCTTTGTGTCGTGATCACTTTTTGACTTTCCCATACTGAGGATATCATCTTGGAAGTATTGCACACCTTTCACTTTTTGAAACAATATATGCATGAGCTTTTGAAATACCCCAGCTGCCGATGCTAATCCAAATGGCATCCTAAGAAACTTGTAACATCCGAACGGTGTTATGAATGATGTTAAGTGATTGCATGAAGGGTGCCGGGCGATTCGATGGTACGGTAGATGAGAGATCTACCATGGAGAACCACTTTATCCCTTTCGTCTTGGCCAGCATTTCGTTTATCCGAGGTAGCTGGAACATGTCAACCACAATGTTCTTGTTGAGTTCCCTCAGGTCTACACACAGACGTACTTTCCCATTGGGTTTCTGTGCAACCACGAGAGGTGCGAGCCACTCGGCACACTCAATGGCGTCTATGACTCCGTTCCTTTCAGCCGTAGTAGTTCTTCCTGCACTGCTTCCCTGCTTCTGAAAGTAATATTGCGAACTTTGTGGCTTACTTGTTGTGCCCCATCTTTTAGGCATATTTTGTGTGTAAATTTGGTCATTTGACCTATTGTCCCCTGAAGACCTCATACTCTTGCACTGTGTCTGTCATTAGCACTTGAATGGCTCCTCTAGGGTTGAGTTGGATTCCGACGGCGCCTTGATCTATCCATCCCAGGACAGAGGGTCCTACTCCTTTGTCAGCCAAGTAAAGCTTACCCTCTGCTGTTCGACCCTTGAACTCAAACAAGAGGGGACAATATCCTACCATGGGTATGGGTTCGCCCGTGTACGTGACTGGGTGTATGTCTGTAGGACATAAGTCCTCTTTCTTTACAAGTGCCACCACTTCCTTGAGAGGGGCATCCCCATTGACCCACAACTTCTCTTGGATGGCAGTGTTGGCGGTGTGCATTATGATCTGATCCCGGATGAGTTTGTTGTGCAGCGTGCAAACTTACATGTCACTGCCAGCTTCTGCTGCGCTGCCACATACTTGTCGATCGATTCCCTACTGCTTTGTTTCCTTTGGAAAAAATTGCATCTGTCTATGGACGTGCATATTACAGGGCAGTAGTGTGGGTCCAGATCTTCCAGCGCATTTTGGAACACATCTGTGTCATTCGGGAGCCTGGTTTTCTTCACTAGGTTGTAGTATACTCTGATGCCTACTGGGCCTAGGTTGTGAAGATGTATCGTCTTCCTCCTGGAACTGGAGTAGGCCCCTTCACTTTCTTCTTCTAGGGCAGACAGGTAGTTCAGGAAGTACCTCTTCCAGTCTAACCACGGCATTGCTGGTTCTCCCCTCTTGGGTAAGAATGGGACTAAATTGGTGAGGGACGACGATTGCGTGCACATTCTACCTGCATTGCGTTGGGCCGGGACCTGTTGCGTGGCAACGCTTGGTGGACTCCCCGGGGCTTGCCTCTCTTCTGGCCTGCTGGTTTGTGTGGGGCCAGGGTTTCCTCCCCCTTCACGAGAAGCACCTGGGAGATCCAGCGCTGTGCTCCTAGAGGGGTGATGGCAGACATTTGGTGCCCCTACATCTGTCCGTACCGAGGTGTGCTACGGTGACTCCGGGTGCCAAACTGCGGCCACTGTACTCACTGTGCTTCGAGCTTGCCACTTACTGCTTGAGGTCCACGTTGGTAGGGCAGTCACGACTTGTGATTGCACATTGGACATGTGTTTTAAGTCCTGCTGCTCCCCCCTTGTTCTCTGTGAGCACTCTTTGTGCTGAATATGGTTGCAGCATCTGTTATCCTTGGTTACAGATGCATGTGTCCACTGGGGTAGGAACTGTGGGTGCTCAGGCCGATGGAAGGACAAAGCACACGTGTGAAGCGCATGCCTACAAGAGAGACTTGCCTCCTCCTCGTGGGGCACCTCTCTCCCGCTGCCACGCTCGGGTCCGTGTGCTTTGCTGGAGTTCTTGACTTGCGCTGCTCAGAAGGCAGCAGCTGCATCCCTTTGCCTCGTCGCCATTTATAGCAGTTGTTTTACAGCTGCTTAATGATTCCACTGACACTTTTAATTAGTTTAGTTAAGTACTTTTATTCCAGAGCGCCCGGAAGCGGCTTTCTTTCTCTCCTTCACTGCGGCATCAAAGATGGCCGCCTTACGCTCCCAGCAGCCCCGGGCACACGCTCTTCACAACAACTAGAGCGAGCCACCACAGCTCTGTGTGAGGAACAGGCTGCGTGGGAAACGTGAGCAAAGGAAACAGCTAACAGGTAGCTCCATGTGAGGAAACCGGATGCGCGGCGAAAGTGAGGGAAACAACTGACAGGCCTCTACGTGTAAGGAAACAGGCTGCGCCGTGAACCTGAGCAGAGGGAAACAGCTGACAGGCGGTGATGTTTACCTCGGGGAGCTGCTGGAGAATAATCTTAAAGCTGTTTGGAGGCGGAGCAGAAATAACATTCAGCAGACACCTGCAACAAAACCAGGAGTCTAGTAAAATTGAAAGTGTAGCCAATCAACTAAGAGCTCAGTGGGGCTGCACTCGCAAACATTAGGTTTTAAATCGCATACAAGCTGTCCCTGTCAGCGCAGATGACAGCTGGCAGGGAGCTCCAAGATGGTAAGAGCGAGGAGAGGCTCCCAACCCAAAGGAGGCTCTGTCCATTTACTTCAGTGGGCTCAATGAAAACACTCCATAGCACATGGAGTAGAGGAAAGATGCTTTAAAAAAACCGAGGAGGAAGTACTCAACAGTACAATTGACCATGCAAGTAGGTAAAAATCGTAGATCACAGGGGTAGAAACACCAGCTGCCCACTGCACAGCACCGGAATTCGTCACCAAAATGTTGAAATGAAATCCAAAGATCTCCAGGATATGAAGTAGGTAAGAAGATTTATTATCATAAACAGGTGTTCCGAACAGCTCAACTTCACGGTCTTAAGTCCTCACAAGACTCTCAACATTCTAACCTGAACTCCCTTGGGTTCTAGAAGATCCATGGGGCAGGGAACTATGAGATAAAGGTGTGGGGGGCACAGCTGGGAAATACCGGCTATCAATTTACTGATAAAGCTAAATAAAGAAGCAAATATATACAAAAACACAGAAATTACACAACTCTTCAGTTATATGACATCAATAAAGTTTATGTTTTGGTTAATATTTCATTTTCACTATGATCTCACAAATATTAGGCCATAGTGGATTTCCATTGTCACCTTGAAATATTGATTGGGTTGGGGTTGACAGGTGTCTTTGAGGTCATAAAGCTTCAAAGCCACAATGTGTTTTAAAATAAAGTTTGAATTAGGTATGTAACCTTAGAGTGCATCTGATAATTCTTGCTAAAATTCGAACCATGGCTCTTTTTCATGGCTCCTTTTTGTAGCAGGGAATCTGTCTATGCTCAATGGAATCTTCCATTGGTGATATCAGACTAAGAGGCGAAGATGAAATGACTCTCTAGATCCACAGGCGCTAACAAAGTGACAGATACATTTTAGACAAGTTGGTATCTGTTGGTGGCTTCAGTGGATTTCCTGTATCATTGTTCAGTTTTCCCACAGGCCTGTTTACTCATTAGCTGATACACATAGCTGCCAAGGTTTCAGATTGCTTTGTGTGACATTTTCATTATTTCAGTGTAATTATGAGTGAAATTCAATGACTATGAGTAAAACTTTCCGTGAGCAAAATCAGGCAATGGAGATGAGGGACACAAAAAGATCAGAAATTACACCCATTTGAGCAACGAGAAATTCTAAGAAGATATTAAAACTGCTGTAAAGCACGAGAAATGGAAGAAAATTAACCTAGAAAAAGCAGTAACTCATAGCTAATCCTCATAAAATACAGTTTTTGGAATAAGCCTGGTTCATATTGGAGGAGGTCTGTGAAGGAAAACCTCTATTAACCTTCCAGCAGCCCTGCAGTGAGAGGATCAGGTACACAGTGTCCTGATGCATCCTGACCAGGCCGCCTCCTGCAGCCAGAGACAGTCTGCTGCCACCCCCCACCCCCACTCCCTTGGACCTGGTTTCCAGCGCGCTTCCAAGCAGGGTTGGATTGGGACCAGAAATGAGCCCGGACACCCTTCAAAAGCAGCCCATGTTTGGGGATCATGACCTTTTATGGAACCTTGATTGATATGTGTCCGTGGCTAAGTTTTGGATACATATATGGTAAATTCAGTGTTTTAAAACTTGTAGAGCCTGTCACCGATGTAGGTTTTCCAGGACAATAATTGAAAAGGGAAGCATTCAAGCAGAGAGGGCTGCTTGTTTGAACAGAAGTACATCATACCAGTTCCCACGAAGGGGTCCTCAGTAAAGCAGGTCTGCCCCTTCTTCTCCCTCTACACCCACTGGCACCAAGTAAACCTGTTTCTTTCCACAGCCTTCCCTCCTGACGTGACTGTGCTTCCTGCATTGTCCTCAGTGACAAGAGTGTGCTTCCTGAATCCTCCAGACTGTCCGAACCATTCTTCTGGGACATTCTCCAGAGCTGGTGTGTGTTTCCTGAACTCTCTTTATGGGCAGGTCTTGGCCTGATTCACTTTTCCCAAATGCAGACATGCACTTACTGCATCCAACCCATAAATGGATGATGCACCCTGACCTCGATGGAGCTGTATGTTGCACCCCAAGGCAGAAGAGAGAACTCATTTCAAAGAGTATTTAATGTGGTGCATTTCTTTCCCACTTACTGTGAGCAGTCTATGCCAAGAGTGATGCCTTTAAATCCGAGCTCTTTTTTGCATTTTATTCAGTTTTTGCAAAGGCTGAATTGTGTAACCTTACCTTGACACAAAGATGGTTTTTGTAAAGCACCTGAACATCAACTGGTGCACAGTCTGACACCCCCCCCCCCACACACTTCTTCACCCTTAATGCTTAGGAGCAACTCGCATGATGCTCTGCACACGACTCAAGCTGCATGTCAAAATAAATTGATAAAGCACATCTAGGAAAATTAAATACTCTTAGGAAACAGGATCGGATATTTCTTCTAACATGAAGTCAAAGAGTAAAATGAAAATGGGATTGCATAGCTGACTTGCATTACTTTTAGAATTAATGTACATACTGTTGAAAAAGTGTTTTACTTCCAACATTAAGGGAATAAATATACTTGGAGGGGCTTTACTGTTTTTACTGGTACTACTGTCCCACATAAACCTTCGGCCTCAGCCTTTACACTCCTACTTGCTGCTTGTAACTCATGAAGCCGGTGTGATGCAAAAAGGCATTGATGTCCGCAGGGGCTTCTAACTGTTCAATTGACGTCAGTAGCACCTTCGGCACAGGTGCAACAGAACTGCTTATTCCACCTCGTCTCCTACCGCCACAACTCCTCAAACATAGACTCGCTCCAGGCATCTCCAGAGGATGCACAGGCCCAAGCGCATGATTAGTTTGGAGGAGGCAACTAGCTTACATGGGGAACTCAACCAGGATGGTTCATTGTCGTTCTGTGCATGAGAGTTGACCGAGCAGGCTGACAGCTTTCAAAGGCTATGGCAGCTTTGGTTTGTATGAGGTGTTCCTGGTAGGTGGGTTTACAGACAATACACTGAAGGTAAAAACAATTGGACTAACATATGGGCCTCATCTACTGGCCAATGCCCGAAGTCCCAATCCGACCTTGTTTCCAAGGCCCATAAAACCACTATATGTGCTACTGAACAACACAGACATCCCATTGCACTACTTTAGTGCACTGTTGGCTCTCACTTGTATCCTCCTGCAGTGCCAGGGTGGTCCAGAGAGAGTCTTTAGCCAAGTTGTTGGAAAGAGGGTGACTCAAACTGCAGGTAGTAGTGCTGTAGACTGGCTGTGTCTGTGCTGCTGAGAGAGTTGGCTTGCCTCGTTGATGCACTGACACTCACTGCCACCGAGTTAAGCTGCTCTCTCTGATTGTGTCATTTTGATGGCCTTGGTCTGCTCGGGTACTCACTCAGGAGTAATGGTGTACTGCTATGGGCAGAAGGCTAGGGCTTACATGTGTCCACGTGCCGATCTCTGGGGCCGCATTGGTAGAGGGCTACTTTCACTGGCGTGGCTCAGCTGGACTGGGATTGTTAAATACTTGCAGTGCCGAGATACCCATAGGGGTGAGTCAGGCGCTATTATATTAAATGTACTTTACATTAATTAACATAACAGCGAGGGGAGGCTGGGCCGGGTACCAATGTCTGGTGGCCACAGGCACATGGGGACAGAGGGTGTTGGGGCAGCCTGCAGGACTTGAGACACTGCAGGCAGAGTCTGGCCTGACTAATGCCCTGGAACAATAACATCCTGTAGCCTACGACCCGGTGGAACTCATCACCGTGAGCAAGGACATAGCTACCAAGGTTTCAGATTGCTATGTGCGACATCTTCATAATTTCCCTGTAAATATGAGTGACATTTCAACGACTATGAGTGACATTTTCTCACAAGCAAAATCAAGCAATGAAGACAAGAGAAACAGAAATATCAAGAATTACACCCTCACGCTCATCTAAAAGTAAATTAATTTAGTGACACAATTTTACAGACTGCAGACAGACAAGTGACTGCTGAGTTCGGTGTGCACTCGCTATCTGCCTGACTCAGAGCACTGCAGGAATCAGCTCTCGCCATCTTGTGCAGTAGACCTCAAAATGTCCAGCAGTCATTGCGCTGCCTTTTGGAAGCAGGCCTTACTGTCTGTGTATTATAGACTGCACGTTCCTTCTGTGTGTAGCAGTGGGCACCACAGAGTCTGCAGCCGTGCGATGCTGTGTGAGTGCCTGAGGCTTGTGTCCCTGTGCACAGTGTAGCTGTGCTCAATGCTGTATGCGAGCAGAAGGCTTGTGTCTGTGTGCACAGTGTAGATTTTCACAATGCTGTATGCGTGCAGGAGTTTTGCGTCTGTGTCCATGGTAAAGCTGTGTTCAGCAGATCCTAGATAGCCTGCCTCAGGTCTCATCTCGTATCTCTGCCTACATGAGGATGGATGTTTGTGTGTAGCAAGCTTCAGTCTGCATACAGTGCGCTCAGGCCTCAAACTCTCTGTACCCCCATGGCTCAGACTTTGCGTGCACAACACTAACACTGAGCGGAGTACGCATAGTGGCACACTGCGGAGATTCACAGAGTTAAAAAAACCTCAGTGGAACTCCTCCCCGCCCTCCCAATATAAAATAGAAAACACTTAGATAAATATTCTCTACTTTTCTAAACTTAAGTGGAATCTTTTTGTGGTGTTTTCATTGTGTTACTATGTGTGTGTTGACAATTTTATTACACATTGCCTCTTAAGTTAAGCCTGCCTGCTCTGTGCCAAGCTACCAGAGGGTGAGCACAGGATAAGTTAAAGTGTATATCTGACTTACCCTGACTAGAGTGGTGGTCACTACTGGAAATGGGTGCATAGCTCTGCACACTAGAGACCCCATTACTATAATTGCAGATTGGAGAATAAGTCTGATGACTGGCCAACGTAGACTGGAGGCTTTTTCTACTGGTTGTGATTTTGGCAATAGGGACTTCATGGGGTACTGAAAAGTGCGGTGTGGAACTTGTGTTAGTGTTTTGGATGCCAGGGTCTGGATTAACCCTGGGCGAAGCACTATGCTACGCTCGCGTAGTTTGCGAAGTTTGCGCAACTTCGCACTACGCGAGCTGCGCGTAGCACAGTGCGAACATGCGTAGCGCAGTGTAGCGTAGTGCAGTGGTCATTTTTTGCTTGCTTGCGGTCCTCAACATCATGTTCGCGACCACTAGCAAGCAAAATGACATCCCGGCGAGATTCACAACGCGGGGAGGTCAGATTTCTCATTGTCAGTGGTCGCGCATGCTCACGACCGCTCGTGATGAGAAACTACCAGTCCGCATTGAGAAAGCTGCTGCTCGAGTAAAAATCTACTCGAGCAGCAGAAAACTACAGCTCGCACTGTGCAAGATGCCGATTTCAATGATTGCACAGTGCCAGATGCTTGTCCGCACTGTGCAATCATTGATAACGCATCTTGCACAGTGCTAACTTGCTACTACGCAGTTCGCGTAGTGCTACGTCAAGTTCGCGTAGTGCGAAGAGCACTTCGCATAGCTTCGCTGGCGCTACTTCGTGAACTACGCCCACCCTTAGTCTGGATAACAAAGGCTGTGATCTGTGTCACACTGACATTGGGGCTTGAATGTGTTGGGTTGTAACTGGTGAATACTGCTGATGTGTCGTTGTGGCTCCCTGTACAGTACTGTTAATACTCTTTTGCTGCCCTGCCTATGTCCTTACAGTTGACTGTTCCCTGAGCCTTGCTTGCTTGTTTCCTTGTGTTAATGTGACAAAATGCAATAAAGATATTTACTACATAAAAAGCCCCTGCCCCTGAGCAATCTCTATTTGGATTTGGTAAAATTTCCTTTTACCAAATTGATAAAATCTTGGAACTGAAATTCTATATCACAAACTTGTGTCTGATCTGTAGGATCCCAATTCTAAAAAGCTTCGGCTCATACACTATTAGCACGTTTGACTAATTTTCTTTTACTAAAAAAGGTAATCAGTTTGTAATCCATTTTCACGTTATTGCTTTTCTTTTTTCAGAGCTATATGGAAAGATACAGAGAATGGAGCAGCAAAAGATGTCACCATTTATCAGATGATACCACCCTCTGGATACGCCTGCTTGGGGAATGTAGCAGTTGGCAACCACCACCAACTGCCTAACGCCAATGCCCACAGGTAAGTCAATATGAAGGGTAAAACCGACGTGCTGTCCACCAGAATTCAGGCTTGATGTGGGACAAGAGCACAATGGATAATGGAAACCAAGCAACTCCTGTAAATATCCTCTTCTTGTAAAATGGTGGAATTGAGATTAAAATTAGAGAGTGCGAGAGAGTGGTTCACAGGAGTAGAGGGTGCCTGCACAAATGGACACAGATCTGGGGGAGATGGAATGAGAGTAGAGGGATGCTCTTTCTGCTGGTTAGGAATACCAGCCTATCCAAAGATACATCAGAGAGAACATACTAGTACTGTGTTGAGTCCTGGCGATTGGGGGAGGGGGTTTGTTAAAGTAAGAAGCTTCTCGAATAACATGTAATAAATGTAATCAACATGTTCGTGGATACTAAAAATCGCATTGCACTACATTTTACACCATCTAGGGGAAGCTTTTCAATGTGCTTTACTAACTAGTAATCCGAGTGGCTTAATATGGCTTCCCAAAACGTGGGAATCTTCTGCGCCTGCGTCTACTGCATCTGCGTAATATGAGGTCTTTCGCTTTGGTGGGAAATCTTTGCAGCTGCGCAGTAGTATTTAAGATGGCCGCTTGAACCTCACATGCTAATGCAAATGGCTATGCTTAAACTAAACCTTGCATGTCTTACTAAACTGCTAATGCAATAGTTAAAATAAATGAAAGGGATTAGAGTAGGAATAAGTGGTATACAGTGCATTCATTTATTTTTATATTGACATGTTTTTCTTTGACTTTATTATTAGTTTGCATTTGGGCCTGGTGGGTGACTGAAATCTCCATCTTGCCTGATTATGCGCAAGCACACTGGACTTTGTCAAAGTCTGTGGTGTGACATTGAAACCCAGCCAAGGACTTTTTAACCAGAGAAGCTCCTGGGAACACCACCTCTTGATCAGGCGAGGGGAAGGAGAAGAAGTCAACATTTGTATACATTGTAGACTAATTAATATGAAATGTAGTTGGGAAAATAAAGCATGGGAAAGTAGAATTAAGAGCGGGAACATAGAACAATAAGCTTAAGAAATGGCATTACATTAGTATGGTGTGATGACCTCTCATCATCCCATTGTCCAATCAGAAGTAGGGGATTCCTGAATATTGAAACATTGGGGGGTGGTGCAGACACTTTGAATAGTATAACTAAGGTAGGCTCAGTCAGTTAGATTGTCAAACTTGTCACAGACCTGTCACCTACCCATCACTACAGCAGAAGACGGAGGATGCCATGGAGGTCAGAGCCGCTGCTCGAGCACTCTGACAGAAGAATAGAGAAAGGAGAGACGGAGAGAGAGAAAAGCCAGAGAGATCACTGAAGAAGAAGAATCTGTCCATCCAGAATGGGGAAGAATCGAGGAGAGTAGTAACGGAGAGGGGTGCAACACTGGCTTTGCACTAAGAAGAGGTCACCTGTCCTGTCCTGAACCTGTCCTGAAATGTTGGCTCCTGACTACTCAGCAGTCCCTTTCCCAGCTCCCTGGCCAGGGGTTGGTCCTCACACCATTCTAGGTAAATATAAATCTGTGTGGTATGCCCTTGTACCGTTTTCCTTTTTCACCCTTCCCAGGTACCAACGTCATGAGATTTTACTATGTCTTTATGTCTTACTTTGATTATGTTCTCTTAAAAAAGTTGGTGATGATATGAATTGGTCTCTGACTTGCAAAATTATTGCATAGATAAAGGTTTTAAAACCCTCTCGAGTCTGTGGTCATTCAAAGAAATAAAGGTAAATGTAATTTCTATCTACTATGCTAACAACCTGATCTATTGACCAGAGAAAATGGAGAACTAAGGTGATAAGTTTTGGTAAGAAATTGTGTAAAGGTAAAATTTATACCAAGTAAATATAAGTCCTGATCGCTAGCGGTGATTATCAGATTATATATATATCCGTGTTTATGGGCCCAGGTGAGTATGGTGTTTTTAACCCAAGCTGGTAATCTTGCTGCACCAAATACAACATGTCTTTTGTAAGCTTATGCTGCCGATTGAGATGGTTGTCACTGTCTTTGGCTGCATATTGTTTCAAAATAAAAATAGTTTTAGAAAAAAAATAAGAAAAATAGAGAGTGTGTCCCTTGAATATTGATGCACAGTGTCGAGGACAGAATATCAAAAATAACATATTGACAGGTAAGTAAACCTAGAGTTTCTATAATAGATTTTCTATACCTAAATGCAGATATATGTACATTTGCGGCACATGTTTTTTCAAGGTACATAGATGTAGAATTTGGAATGGTAAATCTATACCTCTCTAATATGCACTTACCTTTGATATTCTTGTACCACAATATTGTTGGTGTCAGTATTCAATAGTACAACCGAAACTGGGTGAAATTGAGTTTGTAATTAAAGCTGTTGTTAGGGCTGTAGTTCATCTTACTGAGCTGAGAGCATGGGGGGGTTGGCAAATCTTGTTGATTCATTTGAGGGTAAGGGATCATGTCCTTGCCTTTCTTTTGGACGTATCTCTTCTTGTTGCTTACAGGATGACCTTCTGTATCTTGCTAAAACCTAGAGGTGAGTACATAAGTCTCTTCTATGCTTGAAATCATTTTTTGAAATCAAAATTAGACACATAAAAAACTGACGTACTCTTCTCTGTGCAGGGAATGTGAAGATGTGCAATAGGAAGTAAAATAAGAATGTAGCAGAAAGTTCTACAACTGCCTGTAATGCACGTTAGCCTAACATTTTGCCTTTCGAAAAAAACATGGACCCCTTATGGGCATACCACAGTAGCTCACGGTTGCTTGTTACAGTCATCATGCACTTGTGAAAGTAAAGGTTCCCTGTCATTACAAACTAAATGGGTTTTACAGGGCGGGACCGTAGACAGTAGAGTGGTTTTGCTTTGTATTCGAAAAGAAAACATCTCAATGTTAAATTGTCCCACCTCTGTATAACAATCTCAAAATTCTGTTGCACAACTAAGGGTTTGCCTAATAATGTACTTGGCCCTGATAAAAGGGAGGTTCTTGTTACTATCAGGATTACAACTTCTCTAATTTAATACTCTAGCAGAGGTTGTCATCCTGATTCTAGCAGATAGTGGAGGTTGTAAACTTGATTATAATGAGGACCTATTTTTCATCAGAGCCAAGTACATTGTTGGGAAAATCCTGTGTTCTCCAAAAGACAACATGGGCAATTTATGCCCAGATGTCCAAAGTCAACACGGAGATGTTTTGTAGACCTGGACAGAGCTTGCAGAGTTTCACTCTGCGGAATTCTGAGTTACCGGAAAACTCCACCAAATAAAGCAGACTTCTACGAGTTAGAGGAGTTACCGCCTCACGCCCTGGGATGGCCTCGCACCTGTATCGCTCAAGCTGTCACCTTCCAGCTGAGAAACTGTTTACATTAAAGACATTTCAATAAACAATGGGTGGTGCAGATGTATGAATCCTGTTATCTAAGCACCCAGTTAAGGCCCAGCGATTATCAACAGGCAATCAGTGTCATGGTAGGACTGGGATTGCAGGGGCATTAGCACAATTGCTTTATGACGCTGGTGATGCCTTGTACTTAAGGCTATAAGGGAGGTCACCAGAGGCTAACACTACTATGGAAAGGTGTTAGTACAGCATACAAGGCACTGCACAGACTACTGAGTGTGCATCAAATAGGAATGTGCCTTGTAAATGACTGCTGACTATTAATCATTGTGCCCGTTAGTGGGCACAAATCAATTCTAGAACCCCACCAGCTTACACCACAGCATGCTTCAAAGAAAAACAAAACTCACCACCAGAAATAAGTGAATTAAAAGCTACAGTTCTAGAAGAAGCCACAGACTGTGATGGTCCATAGAATTGTTCCTGAGTCGGTTTCCTTTCTTAAATGATCTTAACGTACCCCCATAGTGCTCCGATGCACTTTCTTTGGCCACTGCAAGGCTCTCTGAGTGTGAAATTACCCTGTCAAACTCAAAATGTGTGTTGTACCTTTCACGTGGTCAGGCTAAAATTATACTCTACTAAATTGTGGGATAAAAGTTAAATCCATTGTCCAGCAAACAACATTATCAGTGGAATCAAGCAACATCATTTAAAACGTGTTATTATTGTTTATTGAAACCATGCAATTAAATTCTTCAGTTATACCAGGCCATAACTTTTTTTGATGAATACTATTGATTTATTGCCACGGATTTAAATGTGACAATGTTTTTGATTACATTGACAATCCTCCTTTACAATCACAGTGGACGAGTAGGTGTAGTAGATCATGGTGAGTTACAGTGGTATGCATGTGTGTTCCTATGCACCAAACACGCATCTTAATGCCAGTACCTTTACTCACTATTCAGGACAGAGATAGCACGATGACACGTAGTCAAAGACGGTGAAAGCCAAACACCTATAAATGTATTGCAACAAAAGCAAACCATGAGAAGATGACTCTGGAACCTAGATGGGAGCCATAACCAGTTAGGGTTGCTCAAAAATGTCTCATGTGCTAGAAAAAGGACAATCATATGCCAGCAATACCCCTAAACCTCCACAAACAACTTGCATAACCCTGACACAAAATACAAAACATTATTCACCTAAATCCCACAAAAAGTGCAAATTTTTGGGTCTCCTACTGTCATGGGCTTCTCCAGCAGGGAGGAGCCAGACTACCGCTCCTGCTCCCTACCACTTTGGCTGACACCATTCCGCCTGTGCCCACATCTTCCTCACATCCCATAAACTGGCCAGCCAGATACAGCAAGGCTCGGGGCACTACAGTCCACTCTGATCATCTTCTCCCACTGCCACCTGGCTCAACCCTTCTGTGGGTGTTCTGCACCATGGGCATGTCATCCAAGAGAGTTGCCCGGGCACCAAGCGCACATATGCCCAGTCAAGCTGTCCTACGGTTCACTGTGCCCACGAGATCTGCCACCCGGGCAGAGCATTGGCAGTCGTCCCGGACGCTTCACAGATAGGTTAATGGCAAACAAAGAAAAATGAGGTTGTCATGAAAGAGAGCTTTGCAAGCTTGGTGTACCCATGCATTGACAGTGACAGGTTCAGTCCACAGAAGACCCTATTTCCATGTCCGATCCACCAGCAAGCATTTAGAGCACAGTGATCAAACTGGGTGACCAAAACAAAACTGACAGTGGAATGTGTGCCTAACAAATCGCCTGAAGCAGATCAAACTTTAAAAGGCCACCATGCATCCATTCATCCATGGGGTCAATTGGTCAGCTAGGTTGTTCTTCCTGGAGGAGTCTGGCACAGATCAGCAGCTAATGGAGCCTACGGGGTAAAGGCTGCAGACGGCTGGATCTCAGCTGCTCCAAATCAGGGCAT
Organism: Lissotriton vulgaris; assembly: GCF_964263255.1. Classification (NCBI taxonomy): domain Eukaryota; kingdom Metazoa; phylum Chordata; class Amphibia; order Caudata; family Salamandridae; genus Lissotriton; species Lissotriton vulgaris. The sequence goes on along the minus strand of NW_028251195.1, from coordinate 866,255 downwards.
GCAGGTGAGGTAGACAGGCAAACAATGGGCTCCAGAAGAGACTCCGCCAAACACGGGCCAGGCAGTGAAGACTTGGCACACACAGACTCGGGGAAAGAGGAACCCAACTTCCAGCCCAAGTCCACTTTGATATTCAGCAGAGAGGTGCTTTAAATTAAGAATTTGGCAGGTTTGAATCACAGTCTCTCTGTGTGCCATTGCAAGAGCAGAGTCAGGTGAGAGAGCACTGTGCTAGGAAGCCAGCTGCATTGGTCTCTATGAAGATGTATTATAATTATTACACCAGCCACTGCAAATGCAGATGCCTAAAAGCTGGAGGGCTCTCATGCGCATGTTTGCTGTCTGTTTCCGGCTCAGAGAAGCGTGTTGTTGTATGTGTCACCTCAATTCCTGAGTGTGGCAGATTTTGCCGCTGGGTTGTCACTTGCCCTTTTGCTTCTTAGTTCCGAGTCACCTCTGAGAAGCGTGTTGTGTGCGTCATCTCAATTGAATTGAGCTGGGAGAGCCAGTAAACTCCACCACACTTTGTAGGTGGAGTGTTTACCAAAGCCCGTACTCAAGCAGAGGGCAGAGTAGCAAAACTCTGTGAAATCTGCCCATGGAGCTAAGTTTACTGACCAGGCCTAATGTATTCTTGAATTAAATTGCATTGAGGCCTTAGGTAGTAAGTCAAAGCTTAAAAATAGGCACTTTATAATAGGATCAGTTTTTGGAAGTCCCCCACAAAGAAGGAGATTAATTCAGTAAATAGCTTACGACAGCTTCACATTGCTGGCTACATAAGTATCACTTTTATACAGTAAAGTGACTCCATTCTCTCATTTGCTTTGAGTGTTTAATACAAAGACGAGTTTTGTATGGCAATGATATATTTCCAGATAACAGCAGTCACTTTTATCTTAAGATCTAATTTTGATAAAATGGAAAGATATTCTTATTATTTGTTATGCTTCATAACTGGTACTCACTGTAGGGGTAAGTTAGAAGTATGTTGTGTGTTATTCCAGAAATAAGAGATCCAGTCTTCCTTGAAGTTTTTCAAAAGACTCCTTAAAGCACAAGTCCTACTAGCAAAATTAGATACACACCCATAATACAATTCTGCCATTCCTAAGAATGGTTGAACATCTTTTTCTATGGTCTAGGCAAATCCTGTATAGCGTTTACTAAATCTTCCTTGGGTCTCACACCTATACTGGTTATGATATGCCCCAAATAGTTAGTTCCTTCCTTGGCAAACCTATGTTTTTTCCCTTTAAGTGTGACCCCATTCTCACTCTAAATGTTGAGTAATTATTTGACTCTACCAAAATGTTGTTTCATGTCAGTCCCAAATACTAAGATGTCATCCTTAAAATATAAGACCCATCCATCTTATCAAACATTTTCTGTTATACGTCTTTGAAACATTGAGTCCGCAGAACCAAGTCCAAAAGTCATGCAATTAAACCTATATGTGCCAAAAGGAGTGACAAAAGATGTCAAATCCTTTTACCCTGCTGTGAGTCTGACTTAAGTAGAGGTGAGATCTAGAGTTGTGAACAAGTTTGCCCCAGTCTGGGTACCCACCATTTTGGTTATTCTGTTGTGTTCATATCTAGGACCCTAATTCTATATTCCCGATTTATGCCCTTGTGAGGTTATAATCAATAATGTCCTGACAAAGGCATAAGAATCAGATTCATATTCAGTAATAGCCCATGCAATCCAAAGCACAGCACGGCTACTCCCATCGACTCCTAGAAAGCACAACGCATTCTTTAAACAAACCAAGCCTCCAGCAGCCCAGGAAAACCCCCCTGCTTTTGTTTTGATTTGAACAAGAACTCCTGAAGTCCTGCAAGAACTGTTAGTTCTTGGTGACGTCTTATGTCCAACCTTAGGTCAAACCCAGCACCTTTCGGGTATAAAATACCAACAGTTGCCTTAAGCAAAGACACTGAGGTTTGGAGCAGAGCGGCCATCTACTTGCCCGAGAGCCCAGCTGATGCGAGTTCCCGCGGAAGCCGCCCCTCCTGTTTGACGCACTGAGAGAGACGCTGTCTTTTTCATCAGCCGAGAAAATCCAGCTCAGGTATTTCCAGCCTACCCTTGCGGGTTGCTGGGATATCGAGTCCTGAGGAGAGAGATAGATACCAGACCTCCCAAATTCTATTACCAAGGTACGGAGTTGACTAAACCCATAAGAGAATTTTTGATGCAGATTCTTGGCAAAATTATACTAACCAACTTAACTCTACATCCCTACTTACTTGGCCCTTCCCAAGTATTAGGCTTAGGTCAGGTACACCGGGGTAGGCGTAGTTAGAAGCACCAGTTGAGCCTTTTAGTCAATATATTTCTGTATGTATATATTTTATCCATTTAAAAGTATCATATGGCTAAGAAACCGTATCAATGCTTTTACAGTATTATTTCATAATACTACTTTTACTGTACGCACTTTTCTTTACTTTAAGTATTGCAATTCATTTCTCTTGCATGAGAAGGAAGACTGCTCAATAAATAACACCTTTTATTGAAAACGCCCGTCTCTCTATTTCTCTGCATTCTGGTGAAACTAAGTATGCACTGCTGACTGAGTGAAATATCTGTCTATTGTTTTCACACGACTCTAGAGATATACTCTTATTCTGAGGGAGCAAAGTTGTCATGTTTATGCGGTTGTCTGAAACTGAATCCCTTCTTGTCTGAGCCAGGGAAGGTTATCCGTCCCTCTTCATTCAAGAAAGTTTCCAGTGACCTCTAAGCTAGCTGGCGCAAACCTTAATTAAGTTTAACATAGTCAGTAGAGACCTAGTTGACCTCAGTCCTACGTCTACACTGCTGTTTATGTTATTCCAATGCGCAGAGCCTATTGGGAAAATAGGAACTACACTACATGGCGCCCAACGTTTGGTAAGGCGATCATCTAACGCAAGACAATAGAGTAACTCAGTCGTGATTTTTCACACAGAACCCCTTTCCCGTAAAAACTTCAATAGACGTCTGGAGTGGGTGAAAGGTTAATATCCGCTGGAACTTAGTAGGATGAGAATCCTATGTATTAGTTTCTGGTTTTGATCAACGTTGAAGGATACAGTGTTCCAAAATATTGTGCACCTAATCTTTGTTTCCTTGCAACTCGATCTGCAACAGAAAACTTTCAGTCAGTTAAAATGACAGAAAGTGACGAAGAAAGGGAGCGATTAAGAATAGCAGCTCAACTCTTAGAGGAAGACACAAGTCTTCATGAAACCGAACCAAATGCTATTCTCATTCCGGTCAATCTAAGAAGAACTATAACTCTAAAACTTATAGTGGACTGACAGCACGAGGTGGTACAGTCATATTCGTGATAGAGGCACATGAATATCGGCAGACAGAGGTATTCTATTCATGGATACACTTTCCAGCAGCACAGGCTACGACAAAAGACTTCCACTATTACAAAATAGAGGAACCTCCGGATGAATACACTCCTTTCAAGGAGATTGAAATCCCACTAAAATACCAAGAGCACCTGCTCTGGTTTAAAGGCGCCCTAAAAGATAATAATCACATCACCAGGCTCGGTCCACTAGGTAGACCAGGAGCAACATGGCCGGTTCTAGCCAGCTACACACCACATCCAGACATTGATAAAATGTCAGTTCCTGAACTTTTAGCTCCGCTAAAACTCTTAATTAAAATACCTAGACAATTAGTCCAATATGTCATGCGGACCTCAATAGTCCAACCGACATTTAACATTCCACAGCAGACCCCTCACCAGGGGACCATAAACAAAATCACACAACAGAACATACAATCATGTCTTGGTAAAGTACCCATAAAACGGGAACAAATTCCATTCTGGTTAGCACAGAAAATTACTCAAATATAGGCAGTATTTCCAGATACTACGCCTACTGATAAACACAGAATTCTGACTATCTGTCTCCCGATGGGGATCGCACCACATGTGGAGGACTGTTACACTTGGGGCACAGTCTTTGCTTCCATCTACACAAAAACACACAGTGTCCCGTCTATGGCGGTCATACCTGATGTATTAAGACAGATTCAAAATGAATACGGTCCAGAACCAGCTTTAACTCTGGGTATGAAATTACTGAAAGACTTCAAGCTGGACTCGGCTATATTATTAGCCAACATAAAAGGTGAAGCAGCATCTGTGGCGATCCGCCAGAAATTGAAGGAAACAGATATAGCAGCCCAACCATTGGAACTTGCCAGAATCATAGAAAAATCTTATGAAGAGCTAGGAAGAGATAGTTTGGGTGAGAAACCGATAAAACCCCAACTAACTGAAAAGCCTGAAAAAACATTTATTAAAAATAATTTAAAAACTCCAAAAAAGAATTGGGAAGGTAATAAACAAACCATTCCCAGGGAAAAACGTTTCCAGTCCAGAGGAAGGTCTCCTCAGCGTAGAGAGAGATCTCCAGGCCAGGAAGACAAGTCTCCCCAAAGGGAACCCTCTGAAAAAAGATACAACCTTAGAGATAGGGATAAAATAAGAAAACCAGACAGATATCAAGATGTTGATACACGTCCCTCTAGATCATTCTCACTGAATCCTTCTCGATCTTCCTCACAGAAATCGGAAAGAAGAGGACGGTCAGAACACAGAGAAGAGCATGTCAAGTCCAAAGACAAGGAACCTGCTCATCAAAGTAAAAAATTACAATTTCCCAGAAAGAAGGTAGCAAGTATTAAGATTAAACATGCCGAGAATTCTGAGGACACAGCTGAAAAACACAGAGTGGGCACAGACAAAGCTAGACAGCGGAGCAGAAGTGACCATAGCTCACAAGACCCTGATGAATCTTCTGGAGACAGTGGACACAAATTAATACATTCAAGTGGAAACTTACAGACACACGAGTTAGTGTGCCCCGTAAGCTATATGAAATACCATTACGTATAGAGGGAGATAAAACCAGGAAAATAAAAAGTCTCTTTTGGGAAAAACTTTTAAAAGGCTATGATATTCTGTTAGCTGAGAAAGACTGGCCACCAGAGTTTGTCAGGGAGTGCTCTCATGTCGAAGAAATGATTATGCCTGCCTTCTCGAATCATATCCCGATTCATAAAAAATATACTTTTGCAAGAAAATGGGCAGTAGCCCAAGCTCCTGCTTTGTACAAAAATCATGTAGGATGGGATGAGGACTCACCTCACCACAAGATCCAGTTAAAAAATCAGCCCACTGCACAAAGGCAGTACCCAGTTAAACAAGAAGCTAAAAAACAAGTCAGGGAAATCTTAGATCTACTTGAGTACCAAGGGGTGATCGACACATGCACCTCTCAAATGAACAAGCCGTTGTTTCCTGTCTCCAAGCCAGACGATTCGTATCGTCTAGTTTTGGACTATAGACACCTAAACTCCTGTTGTAAAACATTTGCAGTACAAAACTCACATAGTGCAGCACTAATGAATAACATTGTGCGCAAAAAATATAAAACAACATTAGACATCTCTAATGGATTCTTCTGTCAAAACATTCCACCAGAAAGCAGGTATTTGACCGCTTTCTCAATATTTGGGTCGCAAAAACAATTTTGCCGACTCTCACAGGGATTCAAGAATAGCCCAGGATTATTCTCAGCAAGGGTAACAGAGTTACTACAAATATATGATGATGAAGCATTATCATATGTCGATGACATCTATCTCACAGACGATGACTTGGAGACTCACTTAAAAAGGGTGAACACCATAATACTTGGACTCGCCTCAGAGGGTTACAAATTCAACTTCAAAGTCACGAATTGCCCATCTAACTGTCCTATTTTTAGGTTATGAATTATCAAGTGAAGGCAAAAGCCTGGCAGACAATTTCTTAGAGAAATGTGCTGTACTCCAAGCACCAAAAACGCTGAAGAATTTACAATCACTACTAGGTTTCCTGAAATTCGGAAGAGCATACATTCTAAATTATGCTGAGAGGGTTAAACCTCTCTATGAATTAATAAAACCAGATTTCAAACAAACCAATTGGACTCTGAAACACACAGAAATTTTGAGATCATTGCAAACATACATGTTAACTAAAACAAAATTACAAACATGTGAGAACACACAAAATCTTGTAATCCGAGTCATCCCAGGAAGATGTGGATTCACATACCTGACCTCTAAAGAGGGAGAAACTGTACCTATAGCTTACAAATCACATTTGTACACTGAAGCTGAAATAAAATTCAGCTCCACAGAGAAAATTCTAACTGCGGTCAGAACTGCTGTAGCTAAAGAAAGAGCCCTAGCCCAAGGCAGAAGAATATCTGTTTTTTCAGCAGAATCAGCCCTTGAGGCGTTAACAAGTCCTCGTAACCTGGTTAAAGGAGTATTAGATCCAGAATGGAAAGAATGGGAAACTTCTTTTGCTACAGAAGACATTAAATACTATTTTTACCCAAAACTGAAAAAACTAGATGATCTAGTATATGAACGCGAATATCCTCTGCCAGCTGAAATTCTGCCTCTAGAAAAATATACCTGCGTAATCTATATGGACAGATTTGCACAACACTACAATGTAGTGGAAAAATCGTACAAAGCAGCATGCGCGATTGTTAAAGGTCTCTGGGGCTCTGGTAAATTCAGACCGATGATTACCAAAACTGAATCAATCCGAAACTGTTCAGCTGAACGAGCTGAAATAAGAACTTTAAAGATGCCGCTTGAAAATGCTGATCGCGAATTCCCCACACTAATAGTGTGCGATTCGTATTACTGAGTCAAATCCTATAACAGTGACATGCAGACATGGATCAAAAACGGTTACAAAGATGACACAGGTGCCACAATAAAGCATAAGAGGCTTTGGGAACAGGTAGTTCTTTTACAGAAAGAACTACGAAAGACTCACGTGATACACGCATTGAGTCATCAACGTGATTGCGTTCACGTTGCAGGGAATTCATTGGCTAACACAGCCACAGCGGAAGCGGTTCACCGGGCTTCCATAGCCACTGAAAAGCGTTCAGAAAAACACATAGATGGGGAAACCATGCTAGTGGTAAAAGCCTCGTTAAAAGGCGATTATTCAGAATTACCTCTCAACTATCCACTCAGTAACACATAGATAATTGATGCATACTCCGTTCCGTTTGCTCGAATCCCTGGTGTGGGGGATAGGGTAATTCCAAACACGAACCGGAGAATCTTCTTACTACAAGAAGCACATATGGGGTTGGGTCTGAGGCACCAAGAGATCCTGAAATCTCTGATGGAACTACAATCGTAGTACTGGTGGCCAGGAATGAGCGTAGATATCTACTATTTTGCAAAAAATTGCAAGGACTGCAACAGATATCGCAGTTGGGAACCGGTCCAGCCTGTAGCCCAGATACCACTATTAGATAGCATTAGGCTATCTATAACGCAGAAATCCAGTCGGAGAAATGCGTCCCATATTAATTAAGACTGAATTCACTTAAAAATATAGGCCCCAACGCTGGGCTGACGCCAGAACTGTTATAAAAGATTTGCGAGTCTTTATCGGCACATAAGCAATTGGCATGCTACATTCTGATCAGAGTCCTGCATTTAGCTCTCGAGCTTACAAAGAGGCCATGAGCAGTATGGGCATCGCTTTGCGGTATTCTTCACCCTTCCATTCTGAGGGAAATGCGGTTGCGGAAAGAAAAAAACGGGACATAAAGCAATCTATAACGGCGAGGGTATTAGGTTCGGGTGATGGGTGGATCAAACATTTAACAAGTGTCCAACGTAGTCTCAACAATCTGCCAAGAAACTCTCTAAAAGGTCTCACTCCATACGAACTATTGTTCGGAACTAGAATGCATATTCAGGACTTAGATAGTCACACTTCAGGAGAAGTGTGGCTCACTGGTTAGAGCAGGCAGACCTGGAAGCAGAGGTCAGCCCGGGACCAGGGTTCAATTCCCGGCTCTGTGGGTCTTGAGTCCTAAAATGTCCATGGACTCGACAATTCTGGCTCTGGTGCCTACTCCATTTATGAGTTCACACTCTGCGACTCTGGGCAATAGCTTGCTTAATCTCCACAACGGCCCCTCGCCGGATGCCTGGCTTTCACCTTGCGGATAACCTGCTGGGGTTATCTCTCAGGGGAATACCAGGAAGGGTTCCCTAAGCAAGCGCTTAGAAACTAGTGGTGATTTGCGCTATATAAATTACTGTACATTTACATTTACTTCAGTGGTAGAAGAAAAAAGCTTTGATATCAAAGATCGTTTGGCTGTTTTACAGGATCTAAATGAAAAAAGAAAAAACCTGAGTAACATAATGTTGAAACAACAGTCGGCATCCACTGATGAAAAACCACCTGTCCCAGCAAGACCTGTCTGGATTCCAAAGATTGGGGATCTGGTCAGAGAAAAGATCGCAGTAAAGAAGGAATTTGGGCCTTCTTACAGAAAAGCAGTACCTGTCTTAGCTGTCAACGGAACAAGATCAGTAGTACTACCGCCCCTTACTGGTAAAAAGGACTACCGAGTTGTATCCATCGACCTGGTAAAACCACAATCATGTGGCCAATAATAAGTAGTAGGCCCAGTGGACTCCCAAGAAATAGCAGAAAACCAAAGTTTGCTCCAATCCAAGAGGCTCATGCTGAGAGACTAATCAAATTGGAGAAATCAGCAATGAATAAAAAAGGACTGTGCAATAATGCCATGGAACTGGTGCCTCTTGAAACCCAAATAAGACCAGTTTGTCAAGAAACACCAATCTACAATGATGTAGCCTCAGACTATTCTAATGAAACAAAGAAAAATGCAAAAGCAAATGAAAATCCGGAAGCAATTCCAACAATTGACAGAACTGCATCAGGCTACTTCATCAACTTCGACAATTTCTCTGAAGACCCAAGCGAACATGAAGAAACGCCTCCAACACAAAGTTTTAAAAACAAAGTAATTGAACTTTTCAAACAACTGAAAAAGACTTCCCTAATTTCACCATGGATTGAATTCTGGATTATGTTAGGTGTACTTTTTCTCCTGCTTTGGCTCATCATGTTTATATGTTTGGGAAGATTCATTGAAGGAAAATATAGTACAATGGACACAGCAAGTCAGAACATCAACTTGGTCCTAAAGCCACACACATCATCTCACATCAAGAAAAGAGAACTGTCATCAGTGAACATCACAGCCATTCCAATACCCGGTGGGATAGCATGGGACAGAACTGATTATGACATTTTGGGCCCGGTCGAGCTTTTAAAGTATCCCCACCAGCTCAAGATTTCATTAAGTGATTTTGTGACACCTAGTACCTTCTCTGATGACTGGGACTTTGAAAACATTAATAATATGATGTCAGATTTAGTAATGTTAGCCAAATTTACAGAACAAGATTACTTACAGGGATCATCCAATTATAAAGAGCTTTACTGCTACAACCATTATGGTGATCACTATTTGCATAAAAGTGCTCAGCCTAGAAATGTTTTATCTTTTAACCTGTGAGAACACTGTCCTACTCCACCAAAAGGCAGTTCAAAAAAGTTTCCTGATAAATTCCAATACTTCTCAGGACTTAATAACAGTGACCCAAGAACGTTTTATTTTAAAATGTCAAATAGAACAGGAATGAAAACAATGTTGACAAATACTAAATTGATTTACTCAGAAAAATGTTATGATAGAATGTCTACATTAGGTTTCGAAATTTGGAAAAACACCATTGAAACAAAAACAATCTGGGGTTCTAAAGATTGGCAGTACAAGGCCTAGAAGCTCTATTTAGGGCCTGCATTATACCAGAACAAATTATTTTCTTGAATGACACTATTCAACAAACTACTTGTCTTGGCCTTGCTAAGATAAAAGACATGAACACACCGTCTATTCCGAAACCCATGCCTGATAGCGAGCGAAAGCACTACTGATGTGGAGATAGACGTTTCTAATATTTTATACCAAAACAGAACACATACTGATTGGAAAAAGTGGTTGATCTGGCCAACAGACACGAATAACTGTCAAGATAGATTCCTGAGCAAAACACAGGGGTTCAAAATGACCAGACCAGACCCTAGATATTCCCAGAGACAACATCCAGGGATAGTTACAACATGCAGTGTAGGGAATCTATGCCTTGAGGGGCTACAGAAACCCACACTGACTGAAATTAAGCAACATTTGACTTTACTTAAATATGGTGCTGACTTGCGTGATTTCTTAATGGGACCACGCAAACAGCGTCAAAAACGCTTCATAGCGGTCGGTATATACGCTGCTTACAACGAAGCATGGAAAGTAATGCAAATTGAGACAGCAGAAAAAATACGAGAAATTGATCGTATAAATTAGGAAAAATCACTTTCTGTTGTGGACAATGGGTTAATGTCTTCCAGAATATATTCACTGGACAGCATTGTATCATCTGCCTTTGATATAATAGAACAGGACTTACTAATGTTACAATATGGTCAGTCTCAATTACGTTCTATTGTACAGCTTGGCTGGACGTTGCAAAATCTGCATTCAGGCTACGTACCATGGCGTTTAATCAACACAACGTCATTATTCGGTCTCTTTAACCTTACTGATAAACAAATCAGTTTGGCACAAAAAGGAGCAGATTATACAATCCTGAGCATTGAAAAACTCGCGAGATTACCATTGACAATGTCAGAAAGACCTGTCATTGAATGGATAAAACATGGAACAATTACAATTCCGATAACAACTTTCCAGTTTAATTACTGTCAAGAGAATATACCAGCAAGCCAGTATGAAAGGTTGGGTAAAGAATACATCAAATTAACCTGGGATTTACCTTATATACACAGATGTTATAGTGAAGGAAACAGAGAGGTATTTCTTAGTGGTAAAAATTGTAAAAAATCACTAAGCGGTACACTTCTGTGTCAAGGAATTAATTTGCATGGAGCCTGCGAAGGGCTTCAAACAACCTTTCATGTCACCTGCATGACAGATAGAGCCATTCTTTAGACCACTTTCAAACGGTAGTTACATTTTAATAAGTGACCACAGCTGTTGTGGCATGCTGCCAGGAAAAGCCTACCTGACAACTGTAACTTCCAGGGCCATTTGCTGTATGCAAGTATTGTATCCACACAGCAATCCAGATATGGGGGCTGCGTTATGGCCTCGGTTGAATATCTCTTCTATTAGAATTGATACTTTAAGCGGAATGAAGTCTATTCTTTTACAAACAACTGTGCCTCTAACGCCATCAAAAGAAACATATGATCTGCAAGTTGCAAGGACAACAGCAGAGATACATACCTTTTTATCAACAAATTGCCCCGTACATTTCGTAGAAGTGTTAAGATAAATCTTAAACATGTCTGATACCATTGGCATCGCACATGTATTTAAGACAATTTGTTTGGGACTGTTAGCACCCTTTGAAACAGTTCTGGGATCTTCCCGAATTTTGTCCATTCTGTCTTTGGTGGGCTACCCTTAATCTTGGGATTCGTGGCAGGAATTTTATTTTTGCTTCTTCTGCACCGATATCGCAATCCAATCCACAGGCAAGACTCTAGCAAAGATGGAAGAAACAATCCTAGCAATACGATACCGAGACCGTATCACTAAGGTCCTCGGATTGGCCCGGCTAAGAGATCTAAGTACAACCTGGTTTCTTTCATTCAGACCGATCTGGCAAGATTGCATCATACCTGTGCTTCGCTGTCTGCTATGCGGAGAAGAATGCCTGTTGGACATCTGTCTAACACTACAATCAGCAGTACCAATGGATGTCGATACTTTGCTAGGTCCGGTAACGACTCATGCATTGTGTTGTCCCCAGCAGCTACCGATTCTGATGACGGCATTCGTTGAGACTTCACCACTACGAGTATGTGGGGGTGAGGTAAGAGAGGGAAGCAGCACCAAACAGGTACAGCCTTCTGTGAGCATTGCTGATCCAACCATCGATGATAGCACTCAGGCAGAGAACTGCACAGTTGCAGCATTTTCATACTTGGTCGAACTTTCACCTAATGTGGTAGACCACTTTTTTGCAGGTCTGTCTGAAATAATGTTCTCTCCAACCAACGAGAATAACTCTTAATAAAAACAATGAGCACACAGCGATCCCTGAACTCTGAATTCGGCCTTCAGTTTTTGATAAGCAAAGCTACTGAAAATATTTGGAACTTTTCCCCTGAAAGCGAAATTATTTTTGCCCATATTTTCATAATATTTACTTTTTTTTGGCACATGGTACTCTGCTTAAAGTAGAACTATTCTTAGAGAACAGAGCTTCTATTTTAGGATACTAGAGACAATATTTTACCTCAGCCTCTAGCAGATATACAGCAATATGTATAAATATGTGATGAAATGGTCTCGACCTTCTTTTCTGTATTTAGAGCCATTTCATGTGTAATTTTTGCAATGCGTTCAGCTGATATATATATGCATTTCTCTGAATGATAACACTGCTCGAAAAGCGTACAGTACAAATACTCATTTCCGTGTATTTACCGTATACCATTTCAAATGCAAAATATGTATTTTGGGGTGGGTCGGAAAAAACACATGCACCTTTGAATGTTTAATATTGCTTAGTTTTAGTAATGATGGACATCAATTCGTGGAGTGGGTGTCGTGTTCATATCTAGGACCCTAATTCTATATTCCCGACTTATGCCCCTGTGAGGTTATAATCAATAATGTCCTGACAAAGGCATGAGAATCAGATTCATATTCAGTAATAGCCCATGCAATCCAAAGCACAGCACGGCTACTCCCATCGACTCCTAGAAAGCACAACGCGTTCTTTAAACAAACCAAGCCTCCAGCAGCCCGGGAAAACCCCCTGCTTTTGTTTTGATTTGAACAAGAACTCCTGAAGTCCTGCAAGAACTGTTAGTTCTTGGTGACGTCTTATGTCCAACCTTACGTCAAACCCGGCACCTTTCAGGTATAAAATACCAACAGTTGCCTTAAGCAAAGACACAGTGGTTTGGAGCAGAGCGGCCATCTACTTGCCCGAGAGCCCAGCTGATGCGAGTGCCCGCGGAAGCCGCCCCTCCTGTTTGATGCACTGAGAGAGACGCTGTCTTTTTCTCCAGCCGAGAAAATCCAGCACCGGTGTTTCCAACCTACCCTTGCGGGTTGCTGGGATATCGAGTCCTGAGGAAAGAGATACCAGACCTCCACATTCTATTACCAAGGTATGGAGCTGACTAAACCCTTAAGAGAATTCTTGATGCAGATTCTTGGCAAAATTATCTTAACCAACTTAACATCCCTACTTACTTGTCCCTTCCCACATTAGGCTTAGGTCAGGTACACCGGGGTAGGCATAGTTAGAAGCACCAGTTGAGCCTTTTAGTCAATATATTTCTGTATGTATATATTTTTTTCATTTTAAAGTATTATATGGCTAAGAAACCGTATCAATGCTTTTACAGTATTATTTCATAATACTACTTTTACTGTACGCACTTTACTTTACTTTAAGTATTGCAATTGTGGCAATTCATTTCTCTTGCATGAGAAGGAAGACTGCTCAATAAATAACACCTTTTATTGAAAACGCCCGTCTCTCTATTTCTCTGCATTCTGGTGAAACTAAGTATGCACTGCTGACTGAGTGAAATATCTGTCTATTGTTTTCACACGACTCTAGAGATATACTCTTATTCTGAGGGAGCAAAGTGGTCATGATTATGCGGTTTTCGGAAACTGAATCCCTTCTTGTCTGAGCCAGGGAATGTTATCCATCCCTCTTCATTCAAGAAAGTTTCCAGTGACCTCTGAGCTAGCTGGCGCAAACCCAAAGTAAGTTTAACATAGTCAGTAGAGACCTAGATGACCTCAGTCCTACGTCTACACTGCTGTTTATGTTATTCCAATGCGCGGAGCCTATTGGGAAAATAGGAACTACACTACAATTCTGGGAAGGGGAAATGTGTCTTTAACCACACATTTGTTACGTTCCCCTCAAATTGATGCATGACCTGATCTCATCATTGGACTTAAAAGCTAGTACAATAGGAGCCAATCATTCAAATGCCTCTACCTGTTTATTGATACCTTCACAACAAAGTCTATCCAATTGCTTCTCAACAGCCTCTTTAACACAGCAAGTAATAATCGTTGCTTTACATGAAAACAGAACAGCATCCACCTTCAACTTAAAATCATGCATATAATTCTTCCAACAACCTACATTAGTAGAAATTACAGTTGCACCTGGGAGTTGGCATTGGGGTTAAAAGTTCTACCCAATAATTTCTGGTAAGGCCAACTTAGTACCAAATCCCCTACCACAGGAACATGCACCTTGCCCCCAACTTTTTTACCCTTAAAATTAAAATGTCCTTCAAAGAACCCTATTAGCTCTGTCAGTTTTCCTCCATTTGCAGAGGGTCTAATGTCAGGCTCAGTAATAACGTGTTCTCTTTCAAATGTCTGTCAATTACCACATCCGATAACAGAGTAAAACACTCACCAGAATCCATCATCATTTCCGTGCCAATGACATTCACCAACACTACATCTGTCGGAAGACCACAATTTTCACCAAGCTAATTTACAGTATCAGGAACGTGCAAAAAGAAAGGTTAATTTGGTACACTCACTTCATATATATTCTAGTTTTTATCATTCATTTTCCCTTTCGTTTTTTAAGCAACCACACTTTTGCAACATTTACCATAGTGTTCCTTCTTCCCACAAACATTGCACTCACACTTGATGGCAAGGCAAACATTGCTCTTTGCCCAATGGCCTATATTGCCACATCTGAAACATGCCGCTTTGATTATTTGAAGATTCTTTTTCTTATACAATTGGTTAGACTTAGTACTAACAGCATTCACAACTTGTTGTTCAAATTTCTTTTGACGTAATTCCTGTCAGACCACTGCAAGCCTTACCTTTAGGCTGTGTTGTCGCCTTACAGAGATGGTATGAACCAACCCCATTGTCCCTATCCTCTTACTTGCACATATGTATCAAGTGGACAAAAAAGAAAGCTGGGTCACAGAGTGCGAAGTATTGGAAGTTTTGTAAGCGGTATCCTTCAAGACGTACATGGCTGCAACTTAAATATGGAAGAACAGTGTCAGAAGCTATAGAGGGATGTAGTCACCTCCTCCAATCCCACCTACCCCTTGTCCCTGATAGCTTCCTAAAAAAAGGGACAAGTGTATGTGCGTCTAATGGGATTTTGGTTGCAGACTGCAGCAACCAAGGCAATGGGTCTTGAAACCACCCAGGATGAAGGATGCTATGATGATAAAAATATGTTCATGGTATGATAATACACTTTGCCAATGTACATATACACCTCCAAACAGTGAGAGAGAAATATAAGAATATTAACCTTGGCCTTATATCTAATCTCATACTTCAGGAACCCAAAAGGTATGACTTACTTTAGTCTTCACGTTAATGTTGTCCTTCGTATGTCTTGCTCTTCGTGTGCATTTGCAAATCATGCTTGTGAGCGCAGTATTGAACAGACTAGCGCTTCCTGCGCTGTTCATGCCAAAAGATAAGGGATTTTATATGCTTTACAAGTACATGTTTGTATATTTTTAATCAAAATCAACAATGGAAAGTGCTCCATGCATGTATGTTCATGTGCTTAAACACCATAAAAGCACTCCATGCCTGTGTGTGCAAATGCCAGGGTAATCGCTCCAACCACATTTTAAAATGCCAGTATAAGCACCCCAAGTACGTGTCACACATGCCCATACAAGTGCTACACATATAAAACAAATGATGCCTAGTACATAAATAACACACTTCTAGTAATAGCTGAGATAGCTTAATTGTCTCCTCCTACGATAAGTATATTATCTAGAAAAAAATTATGATTATGCTATTTGTAATTGTGAAGCTTGCCACTTCCACACAGAGAACACACTGTATCACTTTCCTTATTTGTTTATTCTTCAATTTAATTGCAAAAGAATTAGATAATGGCTCATTTAATTAGTGAGCACACGTCAGACATACGACCATATATACATATACACATATCACTTTTTACATAAATATATACAAACAACTATACAACAACAACTATAAAAACATTAATCCATTATTATTTCTTTGTCAAATATTGTAGCTCAATTTTCTTTCACATGGATGCTTGCTATATGTACAAACTCGATTTACAAAAAGGGGGGTGGTGATGAACAGAGTGTCTGAGTTAAACAGACCACTCTTACCCAGTCCAAAGATCAGGGCTTGATCCATCACCGTTATTTATCTCACTGCCCCATCCCAGCTCAGAACCTGGCTATATGCAAATCAGTCTGTCCCTGGCCCAGTGCATCATGGGAACAGGGCAGACTAAACTACCAAGCCAATTCTTCACCAGAAAGGAGACAAGCTACCGGGGACCGGTTTCTGGCATTTCAGCCTTCTTCGGCCCGGCTTGCTTGAATCCTGATGGAGCAGTGAGAAAGGGACTCATGTCTGAGTATACCCTGCCACACCTATAGTGGCCAAAAACGATTTACAAAAAGGGGGGTGGTGATGAACAGAGTGTCTGAGTTAAACAGACCACTCTTACCCAGTCCAAAGATCAGGGCTTGATCCATCACCGTTATTTATCTCACTGCCCCATCCCAGCTCAGAACCTGGCTATATGCAAATCAGTCTGTCCCTGGCCCAGTGCATCATGGGAACAGGGCAGACTAAACTACCAAGCCAATTCTTCACCAGAAAGGAGACAAGCTACCGGGGACCGGTTTCTGGCATTTCAGCCTTCTTCGGCCCGGCTTGCTTGAATCCTGATGGAGCAGTGAGAAAGGGACTCATGTCTGAGTATACCCTGCCACACCTATAGTGGCTAAAAACGATTTACAAAAAGGGGGGTGGTGATGAACAGAGTGTCTGAGTTAAACAGACCACTCTTACCCAGTCCAAAGATCAGGGCTTGATCCATCACCGTTATTTATCTCACTGCCCCATCCCAGCTCAGAACCTGGCTATATGCAAATCAGTCTGTCCCTGGCCCAGTGCATCATGGGAACAGGGCAGACTAAACTACCAAGCCAATTCTTCACCAGAAAGGAGACAAGCTACCGGGGACCGGTTTCTGGCATTTCAGCCTTCTTCGGCCCGGCTTGCTTGAATCTTGATGGAGCAGTGAGAAAGGGACTCATGTCTGAGTATACCCTGCCACACCTTGGTTTGCCCTGTTCCCATCATGCACTGGGACAGGAACAGACTAATTTGCATACAGCCAGGTTCTGAAACTGGGATGGTGCAGTGAGCTAAAAAACGGTGTTGGATCTAGCCCTGATCTCTTGACTGGGTGAGAGCTTTCTGCTTAATTCAGAGACTCTGTCCCTCACCACCCCTTGTTGTAACTATTTTTGTCCACCCTAAGCGTGGAAGGGTATTCTCAGATGTGAGACCCTTGCTCATTGCACCATCAGGATTCAAGCAAACCGGGCCGAAGACGGCTGTAATGCCAGAAACTGGTCCCCGGGAGCTTGTTTCCTTCCCAGTGTAAGAATTGGCTTTTGTAGTTTGGTTTGCCCTGTTCCCATCATGCACTGGGACAGGAACAGACTAATTTGCATACAGCCAGGTTCTGAAACTGGGATGGTGCAGTGAGCTAAAAAACGGTGTTGGATCTAGCCCTGATCTCTTGACTGGGTGAGAGCTTTCTGCTTAATTCAGAGACTCTGTCCCTCACCACCCCTTGTTGTAACTATTTTTGTCCACCCTAAGCGTGGAAGGGTATTCTCAGATGTGAGACCCTTGCTCATTGCACCATCAGGATTCAAGCAAACCGGGCCGAAGACGGCTGTAATGCCAGAAACCGGTCCCCGGGAGCGTGTTTCCTTCCCAGTGTAAGAATTGGCTTTTGTAGTTTGGTTTGCCCTGTTCCCATCATGCACTGGGACAGGAACAGACTAATTTGCATACAGCCAGGTTCTGAAACTGGGATGGTGCAGTGAGCTAAAAAACGGTGTTGGATCTAGCCCTGATCTCTTGACTGGGTGAGAGCTTTCTGCTTAATTCAGAGACTCTGTCCCTCACCACCCCTTGTTGTAACTATTTTTGTCCACCCTAAGCGTGGAAGGGTATTCTCAGATGTGAGACCCTTGCTCATTGCACCATCAGGATTCAAGCAAACCGGGCCGAAGACGGCTGTAATGCCAGAAACCGGTCCCCGGGAGCTTGTTTCCTTCCCAGTGTAAGAATTGGCTTTTGTAGTTTGGTTTGCCCTGTTCCCATCATGCACTGGGACAGGAACAGACTAATTTGCATACAGCCAGGTTCTGAAACTGGGATGGTGCAGTGAGCTAAAAAACGGTGTTGGATCTAGCCCTGATCTCTTGACTGGGTGAGAGCTTTCTGCTTAATTCAGAGACTCTGTCCCTCACCACCCCTTGTTGTAACTATATGTACAAACTCAGCATTCCTATCAAGTAAGATCACCCAGACCTAAACCAAGAAGTATAATAGGTCTCTCTCTTTTTTCGACCTATATTCTATCTTTTACTCCTTGTACAAAAATGTATGTTTTTCAAATCAAAGCATTTTGGCTGGAGTCTTCTTTCAACCAAGTGTCGACGCGTTTCAGCCTTTACAGTACAGGCCTCATCAGGACTCGGGCTAATGACAACTTCTATCATGACAATCTGCCTTCACAGATATGTATGACCTCTTTCAACTGCAAATTTTCCGTAAAAGTTCAGTATTCGTCATCTGGAGCTATTGAGCAAGTCCATGTCGCTACTTCCAACTTAAGCGTAGCCATCTGTCTATGACTGGCTGCTCGATACTCAAGGTTCTCAGGGATGTCGTTCTCTCCAAGTGACCACCTTCAAGTTTGGTATCCCCTCGTGCTCCGTCTCCAAGCGCATGTTATAACTGCCAATATAAGCACTCCATGAGCTAGTTCTCACAGGGATGAGATGAAGGTTTTTTGCAGATATGCAAAATAGCAAAATAGTAGCTTCCTGGAATTATGCTGACAGAAAAGAAATGTCAGATCAACGGACGTGGGTTTAAATACACTTACTGCCCTGAAGTCCAACCAGACCTGCTGCTACCTTGCAGGTGTATAGGAAGTCGACGACATCACCGCTAACCTAGAAGCGGTTCTGAAGTGAGTGCTCATGCATACAGCCACAGAACCGGCCGTTTACATAGCAGGTAGGGCCCGCAAAAGGAAACAAGTATGCGCCAAGCAATAGGTCTCACATTTGCAAGAGTTAGAGCTACTGACGTTGAAAATGTAAATGTGGAATGGTGTGTTCACATTAACACTATTTTTGGGCACAATACGATCCAGTATTAAAAAAAATATCCTTATGGTGAGTGTTTCCTTTTAAAGATGAAATAAATGCATTATTTAAAAGAAATTTTGCATACGCAGGTGAGCCTAAAGTTACATTCAAACAACTATTAAGTAGTCATACCACTTTGTTTAACCCTTTTGGTGCTATTTGCCAATTGCCAATTGCCAATTGCCGACGCAAGCACTACCTCCCTGGTGTTGCGCACTTCCATTGGACGTCACCAGGGAGGGCAGTAATTAAATGGCCGGTGCATTGCACCAGAGTTTTATTTTTTTTTAATTTTTACTGGGGGAGACCCGGAAAGCCTTCCACGTCTTCCCCAGCCCACCCTCACGCCCATCAGTGACGTCAGCGCGCCGTGATGTGCTCTGATGTCACTGAATTCTCCACCGGAGCCGAGGGCAGCAGCAGGTAGGGCCGCACACGACTCCGATGGGGAAATCTTTCTGGAAACGGCCTACCCAGCTTTCAGGGATGCCTCGTTTGAAAGGGGAGAGTCTCCCCTTTCAAACGAGGCCTTCCTGAAAGAGTTTTCTGGCCGTGGATCACAGCAGCGCTGCGATCCACAGCCAGGAAACCCCACTAGACACCAGGGATGTCTTTGGGGGATCGCCTTCATGGTGATTGGTCACCCCCCCCCCCCTTCCTGGAGGCATATTTTTAAATTAATTTACTTGGCTTTCCTTGGTGGGCACGATCGCCCCCCAAAAAGTAAAGAAAAATGCAGTTTTTTAAATATTTAAAATGGTGGCGATATTGGCAGGGGGTCAGTCCTTCTGAATAGTGGCTGACCCCCTGTGGGGGATATGAAATCAAGTATGGGGGCATATTTGTTAATTAATGTACCTGGCTTTCCCTGGGGGGGCACAATCGCCCCCCGAATATTGAAACAAAAAATGGAAAAATGGAAAAGAAAAATGGTAGTGATATTGGCTGGGGGTCGGTCCTTCTGGTCAGTGGCCGACTCCCTGTGGTGCCAATGATGAAAATATATATATAGGAAAATATGGGCATTTCTGTGGGGTGCACCATTGGCTTCCAAGGGAGCCATAGGCATGCACCTAGCAAGGCGCATATGTAAAGAGGTTAGTGGGTTACTGCTTCTGTGCCCTTTTGTTTTTTGTGCTTTTATTGGGCTAAACAGTCATACTAATGCTGCATGTAAACTTCAATGGCTATGTTACAGCTTTATGTTTTTTGCCTAGTCTTTCAATGGTGTTCATTTGGGTATAAATTAATTATTATTATGAAAGAGAACCTCAAACAATGATGGTAAGTTTTAAAATCTGGATTTGTGCTTTCCCAGAATAAGGACTCAAACTATATTGTCTGCCAGTGTAGATGGCACGTTACTGCTACACTACACCATGTCCTGTCTGATGTAGCATTTCCTATAAACCAATGTATGAATGTCTCTGTGCAATGTGTGTGTGGTGTAAAGTGAGAGAATCCATGGCAGAGGGGGTCATTGGTGGGCTTCCTTTGTGCTATAATACAGCATGATTTTCATTTGGAATAGTAAAGCGGCGATGGCTCTACAAAGCCTTCGCCCACCTGGAAGGGAAGGGCTCCTTTTCTCGTCATGATTCATATGGATATATATATATATATATATATATATATATATATATATATATATATATATATATATATATATATATATATATATATATTACCTACTGGCGGTCGCCAGTAGGTATATATAGTTAGGATTTTTTCCCTATGGGATTTCTGAAAATTCTATGTCTAATAACTTTGGGGTTTGTGGACGGAATTGGCTGAAATTTTCAGGAAAATGGCACATTTTGTTTCTGAGCAGCCCCTGGAAATTTGGGGGGTGTTCGGCAAGGGGGGGCCGAGAAAAAAGGGGGGTCCCAAAACGCGTTTTTCCCATGTTAATTTCCGTAGGGCGGTTGGCCTCACTTTTAGCCCGAACGGCTGAATGGATTTGCACGAAACTTGGCAAAATTGTAGGGACTGTTAGCCCGATGTGCCTTTGCTAGGTCTCAATATATGTGCTCCAGTGGATTTTGAGAAATTAACGTTCAAAGTAAGATATATATCTGTAACAGCGCTCCGGGTAGCGATCCGGTTCGCGTACTTTTCGCGTAACGGAACTTTGCGATTCGAAGCTGATTGGCTTTCCGGTGTCTGTCAACATTCTAAACAGTCCGGAGCGGCCGCCATCTTGTCTCTCGGTAGGATCGAGAGACAAGAGGAGGCCAAAACAAAGGGGGAAATTACCATAAGGGGGCATAGTAGATCCTCGTTGACCCCCTAGGTTTTATGTGGAGGTTTTAAAAGGTCCCAGCAGGGCAAAAAAAAATTTTTTTTTTTTTTTTTTGCGTGGTGAGCGCCTAGTACGCGAACCGGAAAGCGTTCTGGGCAGCGTACTATAAGGATAAAAGAATGATAGAGTTTTCTAATACTGTATGTTAATTGTTTGTTGTTTTTGTTGATTTTTTTTTGTTTTCTTTATTTTTAAAGTATTTTTTTTTATTTTGATTGTGTTTCATAATTCATTAAACTTTCTAACATTTCATTGTCAAAAATTTCAAAATTGAATATATTTTGTATTCTATGAGGGTGTAACATGTCCTCATTTTTAAGCAGGGTATCCACTGCTTCAACACATTGTAGTAGTTCCTGGTCTCTACTTTGATCCATAAATTCATCAATGTTTCCTTGGCTGCTCTCTTCCAGTACAATTTTAAATTGAACTTGCTGCTCGCCTTCCATTTTGCCTGAAATTTGGATTAAAAATATATATATTAGTAGAGATAGGGCACTGTTGGGATTAATTTTAGATAGGCAGTTTTTATCAGTGAATTTATCTTTTGTCAGTGTATAGTATCAGAGTGGAAATAGGACTATACAAAAGTGTATGTGATTTAACCAAGACAAGCCTAACTCCATTCATAACTATAACAGAGAAGTCTATCTAAATCCATAACTAGTACAGAGGGATAGTATATATCTATCAGAAAAAGTCTACCATATTAAGTTATAGTGCACAATATACTTCAGTTTTAAAAATAACAACTTACCTTCACAAACAAGTTGAAGTGTTTAGTAGCTATTCAAATGTGATGTACAACAAGAAGTAGCAGTCAAAATGGCTGTGTTTTCTTCTCTTCCTTTATATATATTCAGGTATATAACCAATCAAATGTCAGGTAATATAAGTAGAAAATGAAAGTAACATTTTCATTGGTTGTCAATTCCAACACTTCAGATGTGTTTTGTGAAGTAATTTACCTCACGGTATTTAGAGAGGTCTACAGGCTTAATGGCTAAATGGAATTTCAATCAAATTTGTGAAAATGAAAGGGATTGTTATGTAGTATGAGCTAATCTATATTTGGTGAGAGTGTCTCCAGTCGTTTTTCTGTGAATTACTTTCCCACCTTTTTTTTTGGACCGCTTCCCGGGAAGCGGTCCGGTCCGCGAACTAGGAGCATAACGGGAGTCCACCATTTTGTGTTTCGGTCGAATTAAGATATAAAATGGAGGGCAAATAATGTTCAGAATGGGTAGAAGGGGGCACGGTACAAGTATTTTGACCCCCTAGGTTTTCTGAGGGTGGCTGAGGAGGACCATATGTGCGGAAAAAAACATTTTTTTTTTAAATTTTGCGCGGTTAGCTTCCAGTTCGCGTACCGGGTAGCGCTCTTTGAGCGTAGTTTGTTGAAAATTACAGAAAAAAGTTAGAGAAAAATAATAATTGTGAGTGATCAGATGTAGGGTAGCTCTGAGAAGAGCTTTTGGGTTTATGGTACATTTTGGTACTTATAAGTAGGTACCAATGCACAGTCTTAAATTCAAAATGAAAATTCTGTTGCCCTCATCTGAGAAGTGAACTCCATCTCCTCTGTAGATATCTTGCATGTAGTAGCGCAAGTTATTGTTGTACAAGGAGCCCATTCCATGGTCTCTCATGTAAGCTGAAACAGATTTGTTTGCATGCTTCCTCGCTTTCTCAATTTGTGGACAAAATTGGTTGGACCACCTCCATTTCTGTCTTTGGCATATATTGGAATATACCAAGGCAGTTTGAGGAAAAAGTGCCATTAATTGCTCAAAGGTGTCCTTTAAAAGCATTTCCAGACCTACCCCAGTCAAAGTGCCCAAATCATTACCTCCACAGTGCACTATTAACAGGTCAGGTTTTGGCAAATGCATAAAGGTTTTCACCAATGGTATCAATTGGTGACATTTTAATCCTCTTTGGCCCAACCACTTAATTTCCACATCTTGTAAATTGAGGTTAGGTAAATTTCTGTTCTCAGCATACCTTTGAGCCCAGTAGATGTAACTATGTCCAACAATCCAGACATTAAACATGGTGAGAGAAGGTTGGGCTGCAGTCAGATGACGTGTGGTAATGAAAGGGCAGTTGAAACAGTAGGAGTTTGTAAAGAAAAAAAACTGTGGATTTCCAGTCCTAATGATTCATTAGCAGTGATTGGTGTATTTTCATTTCTGAAAACAGAAAGTTAGGGTGCATGGTTGTGTTCTTTGAAAGATGTAATTTGAATGGTCAAGGAAGAAACATTTAATGAAAGATTGCACTGGATACGCAGGTGCACTGAGAGTTCAGAGTTCAATTGAAACATTGTTATGTGAATTTGCAAACATGAGAGGTCTTTCAGGAGGTGGTTGCTAAGCAAAAAAGGCAGAGAGGGCAGAGGGGGGAAGGGTTTTGATTTGAAAAAAGTGAGGGAAAAGTTATGATTGGCTAATATGAGAGATATGTGTAATGAATATCTGTATTTCTGTGCTTTCAATAGCTGCAGCCTCTGGAGTGCATCCTCTTTGTTCTGCTGAAGACAATTTGGAGTATTTCTGAGACTGTTTTGAAACTCAAAAAGTATTTGCTAAGGTGAGAAAAGATTTATTTAATTTAGATAGAGAATAGTATGATTTAAGGAGAAAATGATGAAGAAAGCTGTGTTTTTAAAATGTGGCTTTGTCTCAAGTGATATACAAATAGATTTTGTTTTTTTGGAGAAATTGTAATTGCATATTCGGTGTAGCATTCTGGCATGCAGTAACACAAGTTATTGTTGTACATGTAGCCCATTCCATGGTCTCTCATGTAAGCTGAAACAGATATGTTGTTTTTAAAAACGATTTTTGAAAACAATTACATTTCTGGATATGTACTGCTAGAGCTTCATAGGTTGTTTGGGTCATATTTATAAGGCATTTGAGTGTCTATGATGTTATTTTTCCCTTTTTAAATGGAAAGCGTTCCTCATGGGGCAAGTTTCTTGTAAATACGCTCCCACCTGTGGTTGGCAAATTTAGATTTTGATTATGGGAGTTAAATAGCCATGTTAATAATGTCCCAAAAATGGTGCAAGGGCATTCAAAAAAACGCTTTCATGTGTTTCAAGGACATTTTTAGTCATTTCCTCTTGAATGTAGGTATACAATTGATTTATTTTCTGTGTTTAAAAACGATTTTTTGAAATCAATTACATTTCTGGATATGTACTGCTAGAGCTTCATAGGTTGTTTGGGTCATATTTATAAAGCATTTGAGTGTCTATGATGTTATTTTTCCCTTTTTAAATGGAAAGCGTTCTTCATGGGGCAAGTTTCTTGTAAATACGCTCCCACCTGTGCTTGGCAAATTTGGATTTTGATTATGGGAGTTACATAGTCATGTTAAAAATGTCCCAAAAATGGTGCCAGGGCATTCAAAAAAACGCTTTCATGTGTCTCAAGGACATTTACAGTCATTTCCAACTGAATGTAGGTATACAATTGATTTATATGTTGTGTTTAAAAACGATTTTTGAAATCAATTACATTTCTGGATATGTACTGCTAGAGCTTCATAGGTTGTTTGGGCCATATTTATAAGGCATTTGAGTGTCTATGATGTTATTTTTCCCTTTTTAAATGGAAAGCGTTCTTCATGGGGCAAGTTTCTTGTAAATAAGCTCCCACCTGTGCTTGGCAAATTTAGATTTTGATTCTTGGAGTTACATAGCCATGTTCAAAATGACCCAAAAATGGTGCAAGGGCAATCAAAAAAACGCTTTCATGAGTCTTAAGGACATTTTTAGTCATTTCCTCTTGAATGTAGGTATACAATTGATTTATATGTTCTGTTTAAAAACGATTTTTGAAAACAATTACATTTCTGGATATGTACTGCTAGAGCTTCATAGGTTGTTTGGGTCATATTTATAAAGCATTTGAGTGTCTATGATGTTATTTTTCCCTTTTTAAATGGAAAGCGTTCTTCATGGGGCAAGTTTCTTGTAAATACGCTCCCACCTGTGCTTGGCAAATTTAGATTTTGATTATGGGAGTTACATAGTCATGTTAAAAATGTCCCAAAAATGGTGCCAGGGCATTCAAAAAAACGCTTTCATGTGTCTCAAGGACATTTACAGTCAATTCCAACTGAATGTAGGTATACAATTGATTTATATGTTGTGTTTAAAAACGATTTTTGAAATCAATTACATTTCTGGATATGTACTGCTAGAGCTTCATAGGTTGTTTGGGCCATATTTATAAGGCATTTGAGTGTCTATGATGTTATTTTTCCCTTTTTAAATGGAAAGCGTTCTTCATGGGGCAAGTTTCTTGTAAATAAGCTCCCACCTGTGCTTGGCAAATTTAGATTTTGATTCTTGGAGTTACATAGGCATGTTCAAAATGACCCAAAAATGGTGCAAGGGCAATCTAAAAAAACGCTTTCATGTGCATTAAGGACATTTTAAGTCAATGAGGAAACACAGGTGATGTAATTCTGAAATGAGGAAATGAAACTTCACATTTTTCAATTACATCACTAGTGTTTCCTAAGTTTATGAATGACATTGTGCAGATGAAGTTTAGGTGTGACCACAGATTCAAAAGAGGTCTGCCCTTTGTTCAAGAGTGAAGTGGACATGACTTACTTCATTGCTAGGCCTTCACATGTATTATCTCCTTTGTTTTCTTCAACAAGTGAAAATCTCATCTGCAACCATGTGTTGGCCTCACCTCAAACAAACAAAACAGGTGATGGACCGAATGTGGATCAATGACACACATTCACCCCAGTCCAAAGATCTGGGCCCAAACAAACCTTTAGATAGGCCACACCTTATCGTCAACCTGAATCAATCATTTAAAATGTTAGGGAGAGATTTATGATTGTTGTCTGCCTGTTTTGTACCACTGTGTGTCATTTTTGTGACGCAGTGCTGGTGCAAAAGATTTGCTATGTTAAATAATAAGTAGGGTGTTAAGTTTTTGATGACTGTTATTCATTTACTGTTTGGTAATAGTGGTTAATAACATTTTTTATTATATTTTTCCACAGATTCAACTGCAGATCATTACAAAATTTGAAAAATGCCAACTAAGAATCGAATTAGATGGCTAGAAAACGTCAAAGACAGCAAGATCATCTATTATTGCAGCAGTCCTCTCCCCAAAATACTTGTGAAATCACCAAGAAAGCTCCGGGTAAGAGCACGAAATCATTCTTAAGAAATATTTGTAGTAAAAAAAGTATTTCTCCAAAAAATGTTTCAGTCCAGAAAAAGAAAAGCAATTTAAATGGAAAGGAAAGACCAATCAAAAATGTTACTGGTAGAGCAAGAGATAACTCTGTGCATGATAGTAGAAGGAAACAACAGTTTAGGGACATTCGAAAACGAATGTTCCGCAACAGGATAATAGTTAATTTATTAAAAAATATTAAGAAAGGCCAACAGAAAGTGGCATTTTATAAGAAGAAGAAAAATGTAGAGAAAGTTATTGATCATGCTTTTGAAATTAAGCGAAAGTTGTTTATTTTGGTAATCAATAGAATTAGGAAACTAAGCAAGGTAATTTCTGATTTCAAATCAAATAGTAGATGGAAGAGAGTAGTAAATCGTAGTAACTTTTGTGAAGTTTTTTCCGGAGAATGGATGCATAGTTCAAGTTGTGAGGCATTTTTTAATGAGGAGAGTTATTTTCAGGATAATGATTTGGTGTTTGCAGTTGACACCAGTGGTCGAGCTTATGAAGTGAAGGATGGTTGTCCAGTTGAAAAAGAAAAACTTGTGACAACAGAGACAGATGAGGTGTTAGGTAATGAGGTTTTAGGAAGACGTCCTAAGGGTCCTGTGTACATTTGGAAGTGTAGTTCTATTTGCAGTGTGCGACAGGTTTCCATCAATTTGCTTTGTGATTTTATACGGACATTTAATAAGAAAAGTTTGAAGCAGAAAATGAAGTTGTTGCAAGATTTAGATCCTTGCAGAGTGAGACAAATGACAGGTTTGCGTGGTCATTCACTGGCTTGTCTTTCCAGGAGAGTATGCCAGAGTGTTTTTCATCATTTCAGGATGCTAGCAGTGCATCATAATAAAGTGAGAAAATTAGTGGGAATGTTGTATTATGCTAAGAGTCCAGCAATTATGCTTAAACAATTATGTGCTGCTCTTTTGCATGGTTCTGAAATAGATGTCAAGAATATTTGTGAAGAAATTGAGTTTTGTTACTTTGGTAGTAAAGATGAGAATGTTCAAATTGACCCAGAAGTAGAGGGTAATGTTGAAGATAATGTACAGGTTTCTAGTACAGATAAATTTCAGAAGGAAATTGCCACGTTTCAGATGAAATCAAGTGAGAGGCCTAATTTCACTTGTGTGTGTTGTCGACGCACTTATTATAAGAATCAGACTAAGTTAGTGGATTTATATGCAAAAAGTGAAAGGGAAAATAATAGTGAATGGAAGGATTTTGCCACATACTTGATGGTAGAAAATTATTTTGATTTGGGATCGGATCAACGTGTATGTACTTATTGTTGTAACAAATTAAACCAAAACCAGATGCCTGCTAGGGCGGTTCATAATAATCTGGAATTGGTTGAGGTTCCTTCTGAATTGAAGGATTTAAATACTTATGAATCTATTTTGATTCAAAGTATCCATCCCTTTCAGGCTATTGTAAGAATGGAGCCAAAGACAGGGAAGTTGCCTCCATCAGATTTACAGAGAGGATTCAAGGGAAGAGTTGTTTATTTGCCTCTAGATTATTTGCCTCTAGATTTGAACAAAAACATTAACACAATTGGAGTAGAAAAAGTGGAAGAGGAACCTCTGGTTATCTTGGTTAATGGGGTTCCGACAAAGAATAAGAAAATATGGCAAGATTTAGTGGATGTTAGGAAAGTCAAAAAGGCAACATTGTATTTGAAGAAAAATAATAAGTACTATATAAATGTATATGTTGCAGAAGAGGAAGTAAGTGATGAAGAGGATAGCGATTTGTGTGCTGTCCAAATTGAGAAAGTAGAGGCCTCTAAAAGTGAAGAAATATATGAACATTATAGTGTTCATCCTTTGCATTCCAAGGAAGTCATGGGGAATGCAATTGAGTTGTTTCAAATGAAACAAGCCAAAGGGAGTCCCATTAGTGTTTGGGAGGAAAGTTTGGAAGCTCGGTGTTTCCCACAGCTATTTCCAACAGGTCAAGGAGGAAGATATGATGAGCGACCTCATCAAATTCCTGCGTCTGAATACCGGACTTTACGATTGTATGCAGAAGATCCTAGGTTTCGTCAATGCATTCCCTATTTGTTTCATCTCCTGTTTGAAAGCGATCTGTCTGGACTGTCATATGCAGTGAACCACATCTTAAAAAGTGGTATACAGATGCGAAACATCTCGGCAAGTGACTTTATGCATAAAGTCAATGTCCAAGACAGTATTTTGGATTCTCACCTAATTAATCTCATGGCGTGTCAGCGTGGTACTAATGAGTACTGGTACCGTCGTCATGGTGATTTAAAATGTATGCTGAGGAACTTAGGAACTCCAACATGGTTCCTTACTCTGAGCTGTGCCGAGTATGGCTGGGAAGACTTACTTGAATTTCTACGAGAGGCAAATGGAAATATTGAAAACATTGAATTCAAGACACCTGGAGAACTGTGTTCTTTGGATCCAGTGAATGTATGCAGGTACTTCAATCATAGATTTGAAGCTATGATGTCTTTCATCACAAATAAGAAGATTCCACCTCTTGGAGAGGTGTTGGATTTCTTCTGGAGAAAGGAGTACCAAGCAAGAGGTGCTCCTCATATACATATGTTGTTGTGGATCAAGGATGCACCTAAATTTGGAACAGATCCGGATGACTTAGTGATGAATTTCATAGAACAGTATTCTACGTGTGCTGTTCCAAACGCAACGGAGAAGAAAAGCCTAAGAGAACAAGTTCTACGTTTCCAAAGCCATCGTTGTGGAAAGTACTGTCGTCGTAAATTCAGAAACAAGGACAAGTTCTACACCAAATGTCGTTTCAACTTTCCACGACCGGTGATTTCTAAAGGAAGAGTGAACAGTTTGATGTCTTCGCTGCGACATAATGTGACGAGGAAATCACCCAAAAATACATACAATTTGAAAAGGAACGAAGAGTCCAAGTACATCAACGACTACAACCCAGTGATTTTGTCCATGTGGAATGCTAACATGGATATACAGTTTGTGGCTGACAACTGTATGGCTGTGGCTCGGTATGTGACATCTTACATCACCAAAAAAGAAAAGACAGAATTGAAGGATATGTGGGAGGACATTTCCCATGAAAAGAGCCTCAGCAAGAAGTTGTACAGTTTCAGTCTGAAGATGTTGTCGCATCGAGAAATCGGAGCTTACGAATGTTCTGACCAGTTGTCCTCAGCAAGTCTCTATGCCAAATCCAGGAGTATCGTTTGGGCGAGTATTGGTCTTGCTGCAACGCGAAATCGAGTTCTAAAACCTGTCCGGGAAATTGAGTATTTGGCAGAAAAGGAACCAAACAGTACCGACATTTTGAAGACCAACATGTTGGATACATATTATCCAAATCGAAGCAGTCACCTTGAGAATGTTTGTCTATATGAGGTTCTACAAAATTATATATTCAAGAGGAACATCAAAGAAGATATTGAGAAAGGAGTGTATGCTGTAATTAGAAGTGAGGGATGTCTAGTCAAGCAAAGAAAATGCCAATTAGTAAACCATCGAAAATTGAGTGGCGAATCTCCAGAAAAAAAGGAGTTTTTCTATTTAGCACTTTTGCAACTTTTCAAGCCTTGGCGTGCAGAAGAGGAACTGCTTGGAGATTTCCTCTGTTACGAAGACTCTTTCACTGCTGCTAAGGAGACCATAGAATGTCCTGCTTTTCCCAAATATCAAGAAATGTTGACTTTGGAAATTGAGCAGGAAACAACGATTGCAGCCGAGATTGCCAGAGACAGTTCTCAGGACAGTCAGAGTTCTGTTTCATTGAGTCAGGATCCACTAGGAGGACCTATTATCGAAAATGAAGCTGCCACTGCTATGAATGAAGTGGAAAGAGCCATGGCACATGCTCATGAGGATGCAGTTAACTTAGAAGACTTGGAAAAACAACTCAACGTTGAGCAGAGGAAAATATATGATGAAGTTACCAAACAAATTGAGCATGGATTAAGTCATGAGAAGAAAGAGTGCTCATGTACATCGTTGAAGCCTGTCCGACTGTACGTGAGTGGAGAAGCGGGAACTGGAAAAAGTTTCCTCATTAAAGCAATTTCATGTTATTTGCAGGAAAGGACTGAGACATCGTTGTCTTGTGTTGTTACCGCTCCTACTGGACTGGCAGCACATAACATTAAAGGTATTACTTTGCATCGTCTACTGATGCTGCCAGTGGAGCATGACAACAAATTACAATACCACAAGTTATCTGGGGATGCTTGTTGTGAAGTTTCAAGAGTCTTGAGGAAAATGAAACTTCTTATCATTGACGAAGTAAGCATGGTTTCCAATGTCATGCTTGCCTTTGTGCATTTGAGAATGCAAGAAGTTCTTAAAACTGAGTATGATGTGTTATATGGTGGCAAACACATCATTGTTTTCGGAGATCTTCTGCAGCTGACACCAGTAAAAGGACAACCTGTGTTCAAAATACTCACGCATGAAGATACCAGGAAGTGCCTAGGGAGCATTGGCAACGTCAATATATGGTTAAATTTCAATTATGCTGAACTGCATGAAAATATGCGTCAGGCGAAGGATGAAGATTACAAGAATATTCTACAAGATATTAGAATTGGAAAAGTGACCGAGCATGGGAAAGAAGCTTTAAATGCACGATTACTGTCAAATTTATATCCCGAACAAGACATTGTGCCTGAGAATATTTTTCAGAAAATTACTGAGAAGAAATCCGGAATATGTTTGATGCCAACTCTTGCAGAATGTGCCACCTTCAACAACAAAATGTTGAATTTAGAAAAGCAAGAAATTGTGAAACTTGAAGCTATTGACAGAATAGAGCATATGGGATCAACAATTATTTTGTCTGAGAATTTGAAATCAAAATTGGATTCATTAGAGAAGACTATATCTAAAACAGCGGGTTTTGAAAAGACTTTGAATGTGTGTTTAAATTGCCGAATCATTTTGAGAAGGAATTTACATGTTGAAAGAGGTCTGGTAAATGGATCAATGGGTAATGTTGTTGATTTTGAGAAATACAGAAATAGAGATGGAATTGAATTTTTAAAAATTAAATTTGATGGCATTGAGGAAGTACAGCTAATTGGTCGTTGTTCTGCTAGGTTTTTGCTTGTTAAAGACTTATATGTTCGCCGTAAACAGTTTCCTGTTTGCTTGGCATATGCGGTGACAATCCATAAATCGCAAGGTTTAAGTGTAGATAGTGCATTGGTGAATATTGGCAGTTCTGTGTTCAAGGAGGGTATGGCATATGTGGCATTGTCACAAGTTAGAACTTTATCGGGATTGTACTTGATTGACTGTGATGTCACAAACATTTGTGCGGATCTAGATTGTGTTAAGGAATACAATAGGTTAAGAAAAGAGTATGCGCCACATTTGCCTCAATATCCTTTGTTTGAGAAACGTGTGGTAGGCCGGAAACGAAGAAATATCAGTAATAGTAGGGAGGTTGTAGCAAAAAGCCCAAAAGTCGATGAAC
The DNA here is from genome assembly GCF_964263255.1 of Lissotriton vulgaris. Taxonomy (NCBI): domain Eukaryota; kingdom Metazoa; phylum Chordata; class Amphibia; order Caudata; family Salamandridae; genus Lissotriton; species Lissotriton vulgaris. The sequence goes on along the minus strand of NW_028251195.1, from coordinate 834,031 downwards.
CGAAAATTGTAAGCAGAAAGAAAGTGGATTCTGTTGAAGATGTTGTCGGTTTTCAATTTGAAAACAGTTCTGGTGTCAACTGCTATGCAAATGTAGTGGTTAATGTTCTCTTTTCACTAGAGACTTTAAAAGAACAGATTGTGTTCAATTCGGAACAAAGTTTATGCTGTTTGTTGAATTCTGTGTTAGAGAAATGTAGCACTGATCGAACAAAAGTAGAAAGTGTGTCTGAAGTTCGTTATCTGTTAGATGAATGTTCAGGTCAAACAGACTTCTCTGAAAATAATCAGCAGGATTGTCAGGAGTTTTTAATGTATATGCTTGATGTATTGCAAGATGAGGGTGTAGATGTAGATCACCTGTTTGGGCTTTCTTATCAATGGCAGCATGACTGCGAGAACTGTATGGTATCAAGTACTACTAGTGTAGACTCAGAAAGATTTATATATTTAACTTTGCCAGACAGTAAATCAGTCTCCTTTAATAAGCTAGTAAATGCAGCTGATCACAACATGGAGTGTAGCCAATGTAAATCTGAAATGATGTCAACATTATTTATACGAAGATATGGCCAGTATGTCATTTTAATGATCCAACGATGTAGGCCTGATGGATCAAAATTGTCAACTTTAATAAAAAAATGTGTTGCTTCTCAGCTGTCAATATCAGGAAGGACTTTTGTAACTGTAGCAATTATCTATCACGATGGTCCTTCAACAACATCAGGACATTACACAGCTTATTTAAAGTCTCGAAAGGGCTGGTCATTCTACAACGATTCTGCAAAAAATTGCCGTTTGACCTTTAAAATTCTTACCTGGTGTTTTTAAAACCAAAATTTTAAGGAAAGAATCTCGGGATTGCCTCTGAGGAATTGCAAAAGGTTCATGAAGTAGAGGGAATGTAAGTCTGCAATGCTGTCTAGATTATTGGTCCAAAACTTTTAATTATAATGTCAATTTAAAAATCCAACTATATAAACCTGATGCAAGTAAGTCTGCTTCATAGTAAGCAGTATCAGTGTCATAGGAAAAGGAGAACATGAGTGAGAAAGAAGGGTAAGATATTAGTAGTCCAGGATTGTGAAAGTAATCTTAAATGTTTTCTTTTTGAAAGTTGCGAAAATAGAAAATGACAGGATTTCATTAGAAGAATTACAAGAGTTGAAAAACGCTGCAACATGATTTGGCCAAGTGGAAACATGTGGTAGAATGTGAGAAGTCTTTTATTGTATGTAACATATTTTTCAAAACGATGGAGGTTTTCTTTCAGAAAGTGGCGGACTGAAAATATTTATAGCACAACAGAGTGTACGCTGTTCATAGGACATCCTACGACATTATGGAAAGTAAGTTAATTTTAAGGAGTTTTGAATTCAGATTTCTTAGGTTGTATGGGTTTTTTAAACACAATCATTTTGATTGTGTTTTTTTTCCCCGCTGTTACATGATGAATACCTTCAAGTCACTGATTTAAGTGAAATTTGATACATTCTGAGAACAGCAAAAATAAACCATTTAACATGTATAATTAATGTTCTACTTTTTGTACTTATGATATACATTTAGAAATGTGAGGTAGATATGGAGAAACTGAGGCTTCTGTAAGTGTCAAAGTTAATGCTTACAGTGCTGCACTTCTGGGTACTGTTTTTTTTTTAAAACTGAATAGGCCTCACCTTAAAGAAACCTCTTGAAAGGACACATCTTATTTGCATCCTGAAACAATCATTTAAAATGTTAGACACAATTTTATGATGGCTTTACATCTTTTTTGCGCTGCTATTGCATCACTATTGTGAGACATTAGCAGTGCAAAAGATGCACCATGTTCCAAAATAGGCCTCACTTCTTCAGCATCAAGATACTGTTTGTTTAAAATATATATCCTTAGGATTGTGTAGGGGACGTAGAGCAGCAGAGGCTTCTGTAAATGTCAAAGTTGTTGAAAAACTGTTTCTTCTTGAACCTTTTCCCTTGTCTTTTCAAATTTTTAAATACATGTTTTAATATTTTTGAAATGTTTGTTCTCTCTTTTACAGATTGAAAGTATGAAAAAATATTTGAAAAAGTTAACAAGAATTATAAAGTAAATGTTTTCTACTCTTTTTACCCACAATCCACTGCTGATGATGTCACTGACTATGTCATGAATGATGTAATAAGTGGACATGACTTACTTCATTCGTAGGCCTTCACATGTATTAATGCATACACTGCTGCACTTCTGCGTACTGTTTCATATGCTGGACTACATCTGCACTATGAGATACCTAAGCAAAGGCAACACAGGTGATGTGATTGTGAAATGAGCAAAAGAAACTCCACGTTTTTCAATTACATTACTTGTGTTTTCTAAGTTTACGAATGACATTGTGCAGATGAAGTTTAGGTCTGTCTATGGACACAGAAGAGGTCTGGCCGTTGTTCAAGAGTGAAGTGGACATGTTTTACTTCAATGGTAAGCCTTCACATGTATTATCTCCTCTGTATTCTTCAACAAGCATAAATTTGAAATGCAACCCTGAGTAGGCCTCACCTTAAACAAACTTTTGGAGAGGCCACACCTTATCGTCATCCTGAATCAATCATTTAATCTATCACATTTAACATCTATTAGTTCTACTGCTTCATTTCTTTAATCCTTACTTTCCTGTGTTTGCTACTTCCCTCATTCCTTTCTCTATTACTTAAATATTCTACTCCTTCCAGTATTTTTCTCAGTCCCTCTCTTCTCATACTTCTTCATTCTTATTCACTCATTCTGTCTCTATTAATGTTACTGTTTCTGAATGATCTCAAAAAATTTTTTAAAACAAGAACAGTAAGTATAAGGGTAGGAAACAGACAGTTATGTTACAAGAAAGACAGCTATAGGAAGTAAACAAAAGATACTGTTACTCGCAATCCACTGCTGATGATGTCACTGACCATGTCAAGAATGATGTAATATGTGACATGATCAGAAGTGGATTGCGGGTAACAGTATCTTTTCTTTACTCCCTATAGCTGTCTTTCTTGTAACATAACTGTCTGTTTCCTTCCCTTATACTTACTGTTCTTTTTTTAAAAAAAAAAATTTTTGGTTCGCTCCTGGTTCGCGTACCGGAGTGCGAACTGGGAGCGAACTAAAAGAAATAGAGGTTGGCAGAGTTTCAAAAATTCTACCAATTTTTTTTATAATGGGGAGGTAGTTCTGAAAAGAACTTTTTTTTTGGTTTTTGTTGTTTTAAATTTTTTTTATTATTTTTCTGAACATTTTTTATATTTTTTTTGTTTTTTCTGAACATTTTGTAATTTTTGTGTTTTTTGGGGGGGAGGGGGGAAACAAAAATGATTCATTGAAAAGGGCTCAACAGGACCAACGAAAAAAAGAAGAATTTATTTTTTGGGGCGTTTCGGGCAAACATGATTATTGATAGCTTTCACTATAAGAGTAATGCTACTTTCTCGGTAGCATATTAATTGGTTGCACCGCACGCACACTTGCTTTACTTCCCCCATGTCCATTTGAATGTTCGGGACCACCTCCCTCGCCTCTGGTCCCGATACTTCTTGGACAACAGATCTTCTCGCCATTGCCGGGGGATTTTGCTGTTCATCACGAAGCTGGGCAGCACTATAATTGTTTGGGTGCCACCTACTCATATGCCTGTGCATCGTGTAATTTCCGAAGCTGTATTTCTTGTCAGTCCCCCTTGAAAGTCGATCGTCGCAAATACGGCAAAACACATATCTGGCATTGACTTTTTTTTGCCCTGCTGGAAATTTAAAAAATTGCCAGATGTAGTTTTCTTTTCTATTGTACCTCCTGGGCTCCTCTGGCAAAAACTCAGGCTCTTCCTCCTCTTCCTCCTCTTCTTGATCTTCCTCTTCTTCTATGATTGCTTGAGCAGGTGGTCCTTTCTTCCCATGAGGAGGTGGAGGTGGTGGTGGGGGTACACTAGCTGAAGCAACTATTGAAGCCATTGCTCAACAATGAAAAAGGGTCTTTCTCTCACCAAGATGAAAGTCAGAGTGAGGAAAGAAGGAGGGGTTTTCATCATTTGGGAAAAGCAAAAGTTCTAAACCAATGAAAAGTGTTAATTTTAGATCACATGACCTAGTATTACATCATTAGGAAACCAAAAGTGAAATGAACCAATGAAAAGTGTTATTACCGAGTCACATGACCTGCTGTGTTAACGTTTCGCGCTTTGCGCCGCTTTCCGGTCCGCTTCCGGGTCCGCTAACTTGGCGCGTCCAATGACGTATTACGCGACAACGCAAAACGTCATGCTAACGTAACAGTTACGCTAAAGGAACGTTTACCGGTTCGCGGACCGAGCCGCGGCTTTAAATTGAGCTAACGGGAAGCTGACCGGTTCGCGGACTGGGAGCGAAACAAAAAAAAAATAATTTTTTTAAATTGTCTAAAAAACATGTAAAATATATTTTAAGATTTAAAGAAGAATACATTTTACAGCTACAGATATTAGCTTTTAAAAAACCATTGAAATTCAATGAAAAAACCATAGGTTATAGACCATATATAGTTAGGAATTTGCTATTAAAAAACCATTGAAATTCACTGAAAAAAACGTAGGTTATAGACCATATATAGTTAGGAATTCGCATTTACAAAACCTTATTTTACTCACACAAAACCATTGAAATTCCATATATAGTTAGTTGCACTAACTATATATCGCGCACCCGCAATCCACTGCTGATGATGTCACATATTACATCATTCATGACATGGTCAGTGACATCACTGATGACATCACTGATGACATCTCAAATGGCATCACAGATGACATCTCAAATGACATCACTGATGACATCACTGATGACATCTCATTTGACATTACTGATCACATCACTAATGACATCATTCATGTGATAATACGATGAACCTCTTCAGACTCTAATATAACCTTAGATACACTCAGTGTAAACAGACACTCACAGACTGTCACTCATCCATGGAGTTACTCACACACCTAGTCAGTCATGCAAAAAATCAATCACCCCTCCATTTCCTCAACTATACAGTTATAGACACCTTACTTATTCAAACATATACTAACACATATTTACTCTCTTATACAATCCCTGATACAAGTTCACAATGATCCATACAGCCACTCACACATTCACTGGCTCTTATGCACAGTTATTTATATATGTCAACTCTCACATGTACTGTGTTTTACATATGTACTTACTTTGACATGTAGCACTGAGATATCCATTCACTCACCAATACACTCATGCACACAGTCAACCGCCCATACAGCTGTTTCCACATGCACTTTTGAACCCATACATCTAGTGAATCAACTGCTCACACATCTATGCACAGAGTCATACACCTCCCAGCCACCCACACACACACTCAGTCTCCCATACAAATACTTGGGCAACCAATCAATAACCCATATAGTTACTCATATAGCTACTGATCAACACATGCAGCAGTTTACAGAACAACAGACATAATGATGCACAAATTAAGACAGTTTAGTCACTAACCCATGCACTCAGTGAGACACATTTAATCACTCACTCATACAGTCAGTCATGCACCTACTAAATCCTTCATCCAGACACTTATACATCCACTCATTCTTCAATATGTAAGACATATTTTAACTTTACAGAAACATACAGTCACTGGATGTTGTCATCAGTGATGTCATCAGTGATGTCATTTGAGATGTCATCAGTGATGTCATCAGTGATGTCACTGACCATGTCATGAATGATGTAATATGTGACATCATCAGCAGTGGATTGCGGGTGCGCGATATATAGTTAGTGCAACTAACTATATATGGAATTTCAATGGTTTTGTGTGAGTAAAATAAGGTTTTGTAAATGCGAATTCCTAACTATATATGGTCTATAACCTATGGTTTTTTCAGTGAATATATATATATATATATATATATATATATATATATATATATATATATATATATATATATATATATACATATATATATTCACTGAAAAAAACATAGGTTTCAAACCAGTTATCGTTAGCTGAACATTTTACTCATACACAAAACCATTGAAATTCCCACGTTATAGTTAGTTGGACTCACTATAACTCGCGCGCCCGAAATCCACTGCTGATGATGTCATATATTACATCATTCATTTCAAAGGTTTTTTAAATGCTAACTCCTAACTATAACAATTGTGAAACCTATGTTTTTTGTAGTGAATTTCAAATGTTTTTTAAATGCTAATTCCTAACTATAACAATTGTGAAACCTATGTTTTTTTCAGTGAATTTCAAAGGTTTTTGAAAATCTAATTCCTTACCATATCGAATTTGTAACCTACAATTTTTAAAGTGAATTATTATGGGTTTTTTTAGTAGCTGTTTTTTATAACTATTAATTATAAAAAAATTCTAAAATTAATTTTTCAATGTATTTTTCATGTAGGTTTTTTCTTTATCATTTTGGGCGCGCACCGGTGAGCTTACCCGAGAGCGCAGCGAGAGCGCTATTACCACGTGCGAGAAAAAAAAAGTTTGTATTTAAAGTAAAAAATAATGCAAGACATTTAGTGGCATACTTATAAAAGTACTATTTTTGATTTTAAATACCCGTATTTTAACTTTAAACGTATTTCCGAAAAGCTAGCAAAACGTCATTAAGGCGTGCCGCGTAAGTGCTTCAAGAAGCGCCTACGTTCGTGCCGTGTAAGCGCCCCCGGAAGCGCCTACATTCGTGCTGCGGAAGGGCCCCCGGAAGCGCTCCCGTGTGCGCAGCGTAAGCGCGTCAAGTCATGTGACATTAAAATAACACTTTTTATTGGTTCTTTACAGCATTTTTTACAACTAATGAAAACCCCACCCATTTCCTTCACTACCTCTTTCACTTTGGAGAGAGCAAGACCTGTTCCCTGTTTATCTTCATTACTTTAGAAAGAATGGCTGCAAGACTACCTAGCAGCAGTGATGTCATTTGAGATGTCATCAGTGATGTCATCAGTGATGTCACTGACCATGTCATGAATGATGTAATATGTGACATCATCAGCAGTGGCTTGCGGGCGCGCGAGCTATAGTGAGTCCAACTAACTATAACGTGGGAATTTCAATGGCTTTGTATGAGTAAAATGTTCAGCTAACTATAACTGGTGTGAAACCTATGGTTTTTTTCAGTGAATATATATATATTCAGAAACACAAAGGATGCTGCACTCCAGAGATTGGTTTCAGAGTTGCTTTATAACTCTGAAACCTGTCTCTGGAGTGCGGCATCCTTTGTGTTTCTGAATTTAAAAATCGGGTAAGGATTCTACCCGTTGCTGCCTGCACCAAGTATTGAGCATGCTGACATTGGGAATAAATTGTTATATGTATATATATATGCAAAAAAGGAGAGAACTCTGGGAAATTCTAAAGTTTAGGTGGAAAGCACCTCCTACTAGAGCACTCTCAACAACAGCGACACTCTAGATCTGCTCACCTTAAATGTCTGTTTTTCTATCAAAGTCTGTTGCCATTTCTACAGCAAAGTCTTTAAGCACAGGACGAGCACAGTGCTGTCCTTGCCGAGCTTTAAAATGACAAAAGCCATTTATCACTCCAGGCACAGTATTACAGCTTTAAATTGGTGAAATACCAACTCAAGCCAACCTGAAATGAGTAAAAGCAACCCCTGAAACAGTGTTTCGCTCTAATTAGAGATATTCAGAGAGGTATAGCTTTGTCCAGACATAAGGGAGCACCCAGTATAAGTCAAAACAAAACCCTTTCAGGCATAGAGTGACGCATAAATTATGCAGAAAAGAAGGAGAGAACTCTGAGTAGTTCTCAAATGTAGGTGGAAAGCAGCTCCTGATTGAGCACTCTCAACACCAGCGACACTCTAGATCTGATCAAATCAAATGTCTGTTTTTCTATTAAAGTATGTAACCATAGGATTAGCACAGTGCCATCCATGCCGAGATAGAAAAGAACAAAGTCTTTTGCCATTTCTACAGCAAAGTCTTTAAGCATAGAACTAGCACAGTGCTGTCCTTGCCGAGCTGTAAAATGACAATAGTCATTTATCACTCCAGGCACAGTATTACAGCTTTGAATTGGTGAAACACCAACTCAAGCCAACCTGAAATGAGTAAAAGCAACCCCTGACACAGTGTTTCACTCTAATTAGAGCTCTTTAGAGAGGTATAGCTTTGTCCAGACACAAGGGAGCACCCAGTATAAGTCAAAACAAAACCCTTTCAAGCATAGACTGACGCATAAATTATGCAAAAAAGATGGGGAGAACTCTGGGTAGTTCTCAAGTTTAGGTGGAAAGCAGCTCCTGATAGAGCACTCTCAACACCAGTGACACTCTAGATCTGCTCACCTTAAATGTCTGTTTTTCTATAAAAGTTTTTAAGCTTAGGATTAGCACAGTACCATCCACTCCGAGATAGAAAAGGACAAAGAATTTTGCCATTTCTACAGCAAAGTCTTTAGGCATAGAACTAGCACAGTGCTGTCCTTGCCGAGCTGTAAAATAACAAAATCCATTTATCACTTCAGGTACAATATTACGGCTTTGAATTGGTGCAATACCAACTCAAGCCAACCTGAAATGAGTAAAAGCATCCCCTGACACAGTTTTCGCTCTAATTAGAGCTCTTCTGAAAGGTATAGCCTTGTCCAGACACAAGTGAGCACCCAGTATAAGTCAAAACAAAACCATTTCAGGGATAGAGTGACGCATAAATTATGCAAAAAAGAAGAAGAGAACTCTGGGTAGTTCTCAAGTTTAGGTGGAAAGCAGCTCCCGATAGAGCACTCTCAACACCAGTGACACTCTAGATCTGCTCACCTCAAATGTCTGTTTTTCTATCAAAGTCTTTAAGTATAGGATTAGCACAGTGCCATCCACACCGAGATAGAGAAGGACAAAGTCTTTAAGCATACAACTAGCACAGTGCTGTCATTGCCGAGCTGCAAAACGTCAAAAGCCGTTTATCACTCCAGGCACAGTATTGCAGCTTTGAATTGGTGAAATACCAACTCAAGCCAACCTGAAATGAGTACAAGCAACCCCTTACACAGTGTTTCACTCTAATTAGTGCTCTTCAGAAAGGTATAGCTTTGTCCAGACATAAGAGAGCTCCCAGTATAAGTCAAAGCAAAACCCTTTCAGGCATAGAGTGACACATAAATTATGCAAAAAAGAAGGAGAGAACTCTGGGTAGTTCTCAAGTTTAGTTGGAAAGCAGCTCCTGTTAGAGCACCCTCAACACCAGCAACACTCTAGATCTGCTCACCTCAAATGTCTGTTTTTCTATCAAAGTCTTTAAGCATAGGATTAGCACAGTGCCATCCAAGCCGAGATAGAAAAGGACAAAGTATTTTGCCATTTCTACAGCAAAGTCTTTAAGCATAGAACTAGCACAGTGCTCTCCTTGCCGAGCTGTAAAATGACAAAAGCCATTTATCACTCAAGGCGCAGTAATACGGCTTTGTATTGGTGAAATACCAACTCAAGCCAACCTGAAATGAGTAAAAGCAACCCCTGGCACAGTGTTTCACTCTAATTAGTGCTCTTCAGAAAGGTATAGCTTCGTCCAGACACAAGAAAGCACCCAGTATAAGTCAAAACAAAACCCTTTCAGGCATAGAGTGACACATAAATTATGCAAAAAAGAAAGAGAGAACTGTGGGTAGTTCTCAAGTTTAGGTGGAAAGCAGCTCCTGATAGAGCACTCTCAACACCAGCAACACTCTAGATCTGCTCATCTCAAATGTCTGTTTTACTATCAAAGTCATTAAGTATAGGATTAGCACAGTGCCATCCACACCGAGATAGAAAAGGACAAAGTCTTTTGCCATTTCTACTGCAACGTCTTTAAGCATAGGACCAGCACAGTGCTGTCCTTGGCAGGCTGTAAAATGAGAAAAGCCAATAATCACTCCAGGCACAGTATTACACAGCTTTGAATTGGTGAAATACCAACTCAAGCCAACCTGAAATGAGTAAAAGCAACTCCTGACACAGTGTTTCGCTCTAAGTAGAGCTCTTCAAAGAGGTATAGCTTTGCCCAGACACAAGGGAGCACCCAGTATAAGTCATAACAAAACTATGCAAAAAAGAAGGAGAGAACTCTGAGTAGTTCTCAAGTTTAGGTGGTAAGCAGCTCCTGATATGAAGGAGGGGTTTGCCTGATGTGAACTGGGATTGTGTTCCAGATTTTGGTGAATATTCAGAGAAGGAGCGTGATAATGTTTTTTGTTTGAGGGTTTTTGGAGGGATGAGATGTAGAGTTTTAATGTAGTTCCTATATTCCCAATAGGCTCTGCGCATTGAAATAATATATCCTATAGTTTAGATGTATGACTGCTGTTGACTAGGTCTCTTTCGAATATATTAAACTTAATAGTGAGTGCCAGCTAGCTCAGAATTCACAAGAAGGGATTTGTTTCTGACAACCGCATAAACATGACAACTTTGTTTCCCAAGAATAAGAAATGTATCTCTAGAGTCGCGGAAATAATAGATAAATATTTCACCTAGTCAATCATGCATACTGTGTTTCAACAGAGGTGCAGAGAAATAGAGAGACTGGCTTTTTCAATAAAAAGGATTTATTGAACAGTCTTCTTTCTCATGCAATGCAAATGAACTGCTACAATCGTAATGCAGGCTGCAAAGTATAATGCGTAAAGCGAGAATAGTATTATGAAATAATACTGTAAAATGTTTGTATGGTTTCTAAGCCATATAAAAATACATACATAAATACCATTGACTAAAATACTCAACTGGTGTTTCTAAAATATGCCTACCCCAATGTACCTAACCTAAGTCTAGTACCTGGGAGGGAGTAAGTATTGTGTAGCATAGTTTAACAGTTTTCCGAAGCACAATAAACTGACAGTACAGAAGAATATACAGATTGATCTCCAAGTTATTATGCTTTTCTTGTGTCTTTATTTCGTTTCACATGATCAAAAGTCTTCCACTCCCTTATGCCAATGCATTTGGTCGTTATTGGGTGTGAACCCACGACTTCCTCAAGGCTTAAGTATCCTGTAAGCTTCAGATTACTGTCCCTCGCAGTTGCAGGAAGTAGGTTGTTTTTCCCAGGGCAAAAGGTCCCTTTCCTACTTAAAAACTGTTTTTTTCAGTGAATTTCAAAGGTTTTTTAAATGCTAATTTTTAACTATAACGTGGGTGAAATCTGTGGTTTATTCAGTGAATTTCAAAGGTTTTGTAAATGATAATTCTTAAATGTATTAATTTTCCTCATTTTTGTAATAAATATTTACATATTATTTTGTTTAATTTATATAGCATATTGTTTTGTAAAATAATGATAAAACTAAATATAATTTTTTTTTATGTATTAATTAATTTTTTTTTACAAACATAAAAATTAAATTTGATAATATTCCTTTTTTATTTTTAATAGTCGCACCGTACCCGTACTGTGAATGCACCGACATTTGTACTGTAAATTGTTTTCAGCGCGCACGCACACATCACAAGTACGTTTTGACATAACGCTGTGCCTCGGCGCTTCCGTGTGACGTCATCTACGTTTGTACGACCTCCGTATGCGCACCTCCGAAAGTTTTATGATGTTAAAAATGATACATTTATGTATTTATTTAAAATTTTAAAGGTAGACATTATCTGGGATAATGAAGAAAATATTTTTTATTAACTTTTAGGAACCGTATATTACTTTTTAAATTACGAACATCGCGATCGTATGTCCAGCGTATACGCACCGTAAGAGCATCGTAAGCACAACGTAAGAGCTCCGTAAGCGCACCGTAAGATTACGTACAGTCATGTGACATTAAAAGAAGAGATTTCATTGGTTCATCATAATACTTCCTACTCTAATTATTGAAAGACCCCTCCCATTTGTTCATTCTACTTTGACTTTTTGAGGAGTAGGACCCTTTCTTTACAGCTGAAGTCCTTTGGAACTTTATTTGATTATTATGGCTGCTCGGTCTACAACACCTTCTGAGCATTCTTCTGATGAGAACTCCTTCCTAGCAGAACCTCCTCCGGAAAAAAAGGAGGCTTTCATTTGGAATTTTCTTTCAATTTCTGAGGGGAAAAAGAAAGTGAACGCTCCAAAGGTGACCTGCAAACTTTGTGATGTAGTTCTATCTCGCGGGGACCCAACAAAGAAATATTCATTTGGAACAGCAAGCACCATCATCTGGAATCACTCCAACAAATGTGATTGTTTCTCAATTTTCCAAAATAAAGTTCCACTGCATATATTGCAATGAACTTTTATGTTATGGGGAGCAGTCAGTGGACCTCATTGTTAGGAGGCAGGAGCAACACCAATGCCCCAGAAACTGATTTTTTTATGGAATTTCTAATGCAGGTCCACAGTTTTTTGTTTTCGAAAGTTCTCTTTTTCTAGTTTTTGTTTCTACAAAACAAAATCCCAAAATTGTTGAAAAAACTCCCAAAAAAGTACAAAAGAAAAAAGAAAAAAAAAACAGTTCTTTTCAGAACTACCTCTACTGGTCAAAAAAAGAACTATGGGGCCTATTAGGATGGCGGACGGACCAGCGTCTGTCCGCCACCCCCAAGGTGGAGGGACCATCGGCAGGGGCAGCGGCGGTCCCTCAGTGCGAATTAGGATGTGACCGCCACCCTGGCGGTCACATCCTGTATATTTAACATTGCGGCGGGTGCTGCTTTAAGCAGCACCCTGCCGTAAGGTTAAATATGCAGGCTTTCCATTTGCATGCACAAAACGGCGGGCACCGTGCGGTGCTTGCCGCCTTGTACATGCAAATGCTGGGGGGTACCATAGGATACCCCTCATGTGCACCCCCCACCCCGACACCCCGGGGGCCCGTAAGGGCCCCCCAGAAGCTATTGTCCAAAGGTTTTCCACAGTGGTAAATCCACCGCAGAAAAGCATGTTATCAAACCCTTTGTAATTTGGCTGGTGATGTCTTGCAGACACCGCCACCAAATTGCGGCCAACACCCCGCGGATCAGTGGCGGACGGACCTGCCGTTCGCCGCTGATCCCACTGCCATCATAATCAGGCGATGGGTATTTTGACGGTCCGCAGAGGTGATTCCACATCCTCCGGGCCGGCGGTGGCTTCCACCAGCACGGAGGATGCGGAATCACCGCAATCATAATCGACCCCTAAATTTCTATGTTTGTCTGTAAAAGTTTGTCAGAAAAAATGTGTATTTGATAAATGAATGAATGAATATGAAAGTGCAAAACTATAAGGATGTGCTACAGCATAAATCTATATGGTGTTTACCTATAGTATACTGTAGTACCTCCGAAGCACTTGAATGTAACATCAAAGGAGCGGTATGCCGTTATCTGTTTGCTTGTTTTCAGGGGGATGAGAAGGTGGGAGTTTGAGCTTCTGAGACTTCTAGATTGACCGGCTTTCTTGAGTTTCGAGGCAGGTATTCTGAGTTCCCTGTGTGTAAGGCTTTGTGTGTCACACAGGCCATTCTGAAGTTGGCCCGCATTTCCACTGGGAGCCACTTTAGATCTTTGACTGCGGGAGAGATGTAGTCGAATTTTTTTTACTCCTGAGACCCTTCTGGCCGCTGCATTGAGGGTGGTTTTTAGGGGTGCTAGGTGGGAGAGAGGCGTACCAATGAGGATCGCGTTCCCATAGTCCAGTCTGGATAACACCAGAGATTGGGTGGCTTGCTTGAGATCCGTGGGAGGAATGTAGGGTTTGATTTTGTTGAGTAACTTCAGATTGAAGAAGGCGCTCTCAGAAGAGTTCTTGATGTGGTTAGTCATGGATAGTTAGTGGTCCAGGATGATTCCCAGTGATTTTACTGAGTTTGTCAGAGTGAGATTCGAGTTAAGAGTATCAATGGCTTTCACCCACTCCGTCATTTGCAGGTTTTCTTCCTTGTTGGAGATGAGGAGGATCTCGGTTTTACCTTGGTTGAGTTTAAGGTGGTTCATTGATAACCACTCTTGGAATTCCTTGAGAGTATTATTGAGTCCTAGAATGTCGTTGAGGGAGGAGGATTCTAGGTAAATCTGGATGTCATCTGCGTATAGATGGAAGGGGATGTTGGCCTTATTAATAATGGTGGGGAGGGGTACCATGTATATGTCGAACAGTTCAGGGGAGAGAACGGAACCTTGGGGGACTCCTCTGTTCACGGGGAGAAGGTCAGAAGTAAAGATTTGATTTTGACTCTCTAGGAGCGATTCTGGAAAAAGGATGAGAACCATTGCAAACCCTGTTCATCTGCACCAACTCTTTCTTTGAGGGCCAAGATGAGAAGACTATGATCTACTGTGACGAAGGCAGCTGACAGGTCAAGGAGGATGAGTAGACAGCAATGGTCTGAGTCAAGGGATTGACGGATGTCATCCATAATGTTAAGGATTGCAGTTTCAGTGCTACAACCTTTTCTAAAACCTGATTGATGCTGGTCTAGCAGGTTGATAGCGTTGATATGTTTCTTCAGTTGCCGGAGAATGCATTTTTCCAGAATTTTGGCCAAGAAGGGAAGATTGGAGACCGGTCTGAAGTTATTCAGGTCGTTAGAGTCTAGGCCTGTTTTTTTCAGGAGAGGTGTTACTTATCCGACCTTGAGGCAGTCAGGTATGATGCCCGTTTTTAGGGAGCTGTTTATGATTTCGCACCAGAGTGGGGCAAGGGAGAGTTTTAGATCTTTGGCCAGTTGGGATGGTATAGGGTTCAAGTTGTGGGAAGAGGGTTTGGATGTAGCAATTAAATTGCAAATCTCCATTTCCGTGACGGCGTCAAAAGCGGACCAGGTGAATGCGGGTCGTCTGCTCAAGGTGATTTTGGCTTTTTTGAGGTTGCTGTCTTGAGAATGTCGGTTGATATCAAGAGAAAGTTCGATCTTGTCGATTTTGTCGTTAAAAAAGTTGGCGAAGTTATCGCATAAGGCTTTGGAGGGCTGGACAAGGGAGTTCCACGGTTTGGACGTTTGTTTTTTAATGATGTCAAATAGTTCTCTAGGTCTGTTTTTTGCCTTATTGAGCGCATTACAGAAGAAGTTGGATTTTTCATTGTTGATATACCTTTTGTACTTTCTTCTAGCTGATTTAAGCTTTTCGCAGTGGTTGCAGGAGGGGTTCTTTCTCCAGAGCCGTTCTGAGGCTCTGAGTCGCCTCCTTTCCTCATTGATGTCCTTGTTGAACCATGTTCTTGAGGGGATGCTCCTGTTTTTTTTTCAGTTTTACAGGGGCGAGTTGGTCTAAGATGGAGGACATTGTTGTGTTGTAGTGTACTGTGAGTTCAGCAGTAGAGAGAGCGGCCGGGGAGATGGGTAGGAGGGAGGATATTTTTCTTCAAAGTCGACAGTGCTGATCTGCAATAGGTTCCTAGACCATGTAGGGGGGTCTCTGGTGGAGGGCTGACATGTGAACAGTTGTGATAGGTGGAATAGGATTAGGTGATGATCTGACCAGTCCACTGGAAGGATGTGGTCTATAGTGACTGAGTCCTGTTTGGCGATGATGGCGTCCAGGATTGCCCCTTTGTTCTGGGTTTCTTTTGAGTAGTGTTGAGTAAGCTTGTTTGATTGTAATAGGTCATTCAGTACTTGTATTGGAACACTATTCTCATCATTCCAGTGGAGATTGAGATCGCCTAAAATTATGTTGTTAGTGCTCTGGAGGGAGCAGTGGGCTATCAGCTCTGATAGGTGCTCCGTGAACGAGGTGGTGTTGCCTGGTGGATGGAAAAGGAGGTTACAGTGGAGTACAGTGTTGTTGGCGGTACTGATGTTGGTAGTAAGGCATTCAAAGGAGTTGTGGTTGGTGGACTCTATCTCAGCAATCGATATGTTGTTGTTGTGGATGATTGCCACGCCACCGCCTATTTGGCCCTTCCTATCCTTGTTGATGATAGAGAAGCACGGAGGTACGAGCATATCAAGAATGGGTGGTGAACAATCATTTAGCCAGGTTTCGGTGAGGAAGGCTATGTCTATGTCGTGATTGAGTGTGGTTTCAGCCAGCTCTGTGGCATGCTTCGAGGCGGATCTGCAGTTAAAACCTTGGCTGCTAATGGTTTTCCCCTCCTGTGCTGATTCTAGCAGAACCCCATTGTTCATGACGAGCTCAACTCGTCATAAGCACAGCTCCACTGTGCCTCATGACGAGCTGAGCTCGTCATGAGCAGCGAAGGGGTTAATAAGCAAGCAATTCATGATGGATCTTTCTACTTAGGGTACGATAGGTATATTGATGAGAGAGGCTGGTGGTCTAGGGGATTTCGGGAGGGTTTGATCATTTCTGAAGCCGGTGATAACCTGGATAGTAAATTGCTCGCCACGAGGAGAGGTGTATGAGGAGCCCAGCTTGAGCGCTTAACCCGTGGACATGGCTTCTGTGGTTCTGATTGGTCTCCTGGCATGGTGTGGGGAGGGACTGGGTAGCTGTCTAGGGGGCGGGGGATTTGAATGCCTAGGGTATGTGGGGGAAAGAACGATGGGAGAGGTGTGGGAGTTTAAGGGGAGGTTGTGAAGCGTCAAAAGATTGGATCGGATGAGATTCAGTCCTTGTATTATAAAGGCTACTTGACTTTCAATACGGGCAAGACGGCAGTCCGTCTCATCTTGAGTGGGTGGGGGTTGCTTCAGGAGGGGGACGCTGCGGCCTGATGGTGCGTTGTTGGAGATGTGATGTCTTTCGGTGTTTATTACGTTACCGGATAGGGTACTGGGGTAAGTCGAATAATGTGGGGGATCAGGGTGTGGTGGTCTTTTAGAAATAGAGATGGGTTGAGACTGGGGGTTGGGGGCCGTGGAGGATATATAGGGCTCTCCAGGAGCAGGAAGGGGGGTGTTAGGCTTAGTGTGGTGTGGGGATTCAGGATGTGCTAGTCGTTTGGTCTTAAGGAAGGGTCGAGACTGGGGGTTGGAAGTCACAAGGGAAGTATTGCGATCATCTGGAGCGGATAGGGGAATGTTAAGCCTAGGGGGAAGATCTGATCGAAGGCCAATACCATGGGGCGTGGCCAAGTCCTTGGAGCTGCAAGGGGTGGATAGGGTTTGGTGTTGAGCGTAAGTGGCTGAGGATGCGGGGTGAACTGGAGCTGCAAGGAGAGAGGAGGGTTTGGGGTTGAGCGTAGGTAGCTGAGGATGTGGATGGTGAATTGGGCACGAGGGGCTGGTCGCCCGGTTGGGAGGGGAGCGTAGGGGAGGGGGATGCTGTGAGGATGAGGTTGGAGTGAAGGGAGGGGAAGAGGAGATCAAAGGCCTCAAGATTGTCGTTGTTGGCTTGGATCAAGACGATGCCGTTGGAGTTGATGGTCATGGTAGTGGTCCCTTGGCGTGGCAGGTGGTTAGGGGGGTAGAATGAGAGTTTACAGCTGTGGGTCATGTTGGTGGTTTTTGTGCTTTGGCGTTTAGCTCTCAAGGTAGAGATCCAAAATCCGGGTCTAGCTGTATTAAAGATGAGGTCCATTTTAACTTGGCCTTTCACAGCAGAGTGATAGATGTAGGCGAAAAGGGATTCTGGGAATTGCCTGATCAGTTTGTGTTTGAGGGATTTTTTTTGATTTAGGTGCGAGGTTGGAGGGGAGGGACAACGAGAAGGAGTTTGGACCATGACGCCTAATGTAGGGTGAGGAGAGGGGGTTAGGGGATTAAGGGAAATTGTCGTGGGAGAAGGCATTATGGCAACATAAGGGGGGTTTAGGGAGAATCTCCCCCAAGAAATAGTTTTTTAAAGATTGGGCAAATGGTGCATTTTCACGCAAGCAAGAAGGTTAATAAAGCAATTGTGAAAGTGTAGTTAGTACATTGCACTTCCCCATTCTGGGACTGACCCCAGGGCAATAGTAGTAATGTGCAGAGAGTTAATATGCCTACTGCAAAGAACATATAGCATGCAGATCACAAAAAGGTCATATAATGTAAATAGTTCAGTGGATTACTGCTTTTGTTACTTGCACGAGCTAGTAACTGTCATCAGAGAGCTGCATAAAAATTGCAGAGCAGAGGTGAGAGCGTTGTGATTTTTTTCTCCAGTCATTCATTATCCTAATGTTGCGAAAAAGGGTGCATTTGTCTAGAAATTAATTCTTATTTGTATAGTCAACACAACCATGGTGTTACAACTGGTTTTAAATTATACGTTTGTGCTGCTCCAGACCAAACAGTTAGTCTTAAACTATACTGCCTACCATTATGGATGACATGTGACACCTGCACCATGTAGTCCACGTTTGTTTTATGTAACCTTCCCTATGCAATGATTGACACACGTATGCCATTGTCTCTGTATGTGTGTGTGTATGAGATGTAAATGGCTCTGAAATCCACAAAACTTCACAGCACTATAAACAAAAGAAATGCATGTGAGAGAGGGGCTATGAGGAGATGAGGGAGGAGGAGATGTAGGAGCATAGTAGTTCCAGTTGGATTCGCCTTATAATGATTGCATGTAAAGATGAAGCTTGTCTGAGCTCGCTGTAATTCAGTTTATGCCTTGTATAATGACGATGACGCATAACACAATTACACGCAGTGCCGTCCGTGGATTGGAATTTGTTACCAGGCATGTTTTGCTAAATTTATTTTGTACCCTGATTACTAGCGTTTGGAAGCGGCTGTTTTCAGCACAAACCAGTGTGTTTAACACTTTCAAACACAAGTAGTAAAATACAAGCCATTTCGCATCTAACATATACCATTTGTCACTGCCCCCCACCCCTCCCCTTCCCAGCAGGCCACTCGTGACAGCTGAGTGATTAGCCAGGTAGTACGTCATTATAATGCACATAGCAATTTGGGGAAGCCAAAATCTTCATAGCAGGAAGAAAAAACGATAAAAACAGCATCATCATCCGACCTGTGTAATGTAACTGGAGTTTGTGCAGGCAAAGTGCTTGTGTAAAGCGCTCCAAGAGTTTGCGCTAAAAACCTGAAAAATACACATACACACAGGCACACAGAGTAACAAGAAAAATACTTAATAATTAAAGGAGCGTGAGTGTATAAATAAATACTACAAGCACTCTACTAACAGATAATTCCACTGTTAAACCTCCATTTGCAAATTTGATTACTCAGTCATGAGAATGGCCTTTTTTGGCATCATTCATCTGGTCAATCGATTGCTGGTGCATCGACCCTTACCCTCGCGATATAATCACATCAGATTTCCAGTGTATGGACCAATGCTCTGAAGCTTATTGCCGCCCAGTCCTTTTCACAGAGTCTGATGTAGGCAGTAAACTTGCTGCGTCACCGCCAATCTTCTTCTCCCTGCTGCTGTCTGGCCAAGACGGCCTCCGGCTGAAGTGCTGCATGAGTTAGAGTAGTCAAGTCAAGTCAAGTCAAAAAATTTGTATAGCGCACTACATACCCAGAGGGTTTCAAGGCGCTTAGGAAGGGGAGGAGGATTATTTGTCAAATATCCACGTTTTAAGCTGCTTTCTGAACGCTAGGTGGTTCTGGGTGAGGCGAAGGTAAGCGGGGAGTGAGTTCCATGTTTTAGCAGCCAGGTATGAAAAGGATCTGCCTCCCATGGTGGTCTTGTTGATGCGAGGTATAGTGGCGAGGGCTTGGCTGGAAGAGCGTAGTTGGCGGGAGGGGGTGTAGAAGGACAGTCGAGAGTTGAGGCAATCTGGTCCGATGTCGTAGAGTGATTTGTGTGCGTGGGTAAGCAGTCGGAAAGTGATCCTCTTATTGACGGGTAGCCAGTGGAGGTCTTTAAGGTGACCAGAGATGTGTTCGTTGCGTGGGATGTCTAATATGAGTCTGGCTGAGGCGTTTTGGATTCGTTGGAGTTTCTTCTGGAGTTTAGCGGTGGTACCTGCGTAGAGGGTGTTTCCGTAGTCCAGTCGGCTCGTGACCAGAGCATGGGTGACTGTTTTCCTTGTTTCGGAGGGGATCCAGCGAAATGTTTTTCTGAGCATGCGAAGAATGTTGAAGCAGGATGAGGATACGGCGCTGACTTGTCTGTTCATTGAGAGTGAAGAATCCAGGATGAAGCCTAGGTTCCGTGCGTGGTCTGTCGGGATGGGTGCTTTTCCGAGGGCTTCCGGCCACCAGGAGTCGTCCCAAGCAGATGGGGATGTGCCTAAGATGAGGACTTCTGTTTTGTCTGAGTTCAGTTTCATCCATTCGGCGACTTCTTTCATTCCTTCGTGTAGGTTAGTTTTGGCGGTGCTGGGGTCATTGGTGAGAGAAAGGATTAGTTGAGTGTCGTCCGCGTAAGAAATGATGTTGAGGTTGTGTTGGCGTGCGATGGCCACGAGGGGGCTCATGTATACGTTGAAGAGGGTGGGACTGAGTGAGGATCCTTGAGGTACGCCGCAGATGACTTCAGAGGCCTCGGACTTGAATGGAGGAAGGCGGACTCTCTGGGTTCTTCCGGTGAGGAACGAGGTGATCCATTCAAGTGCTTTTCCTTGAATTCCGATGTTATTGAGGCGTTGTAGAAGGGTGCTGTGGCAGACTGTATCGAATGCTGCAGAGAGGTCGAGGAGGATGAGGGCGACTGTGTCTCCATGGTCCAGTAGAGTTCGAATGTCGTCTGTTGCTGCGATGAGGGCGGTCTCAGTGCTGTGTTTTGCTCGGAAGCCAGATTGTGAGGGGTCGAGGGATTTGTTGTCTTCGAGGAAGGCGGCGAGCTGGTTGTTGACGGCTTTCTCGATGACTTTGGCCGGGAATGGAAGAAGCGAGATGGGGCGGTAATTTTTGAGTTCGGTGGGGTCCGCTGTTGGTTTCTTCAGAAGGGCGGTGAGTTCAGCATGTTTCCAGTCTTCTGGGAAGGTAGCGGAGTTGAAGGAGCAGTTGATGACGTCTCGGAGGTGCGGTGCTATGACGGAGTCTGCTTTGTTGAAGATGTGGTGAGGGCATGGGTTTGTGGGGGAACCTGAGTGGATGGAATTCATCAGGCGGATGGTGTCCTCAGTGGAGATTGGGTTCCAGGCGTTAAGGGTGTTCACGGAGGGAAGATGGTCAGCAGATGGTGGTGTGGGTTGGTTTCCGGGTTGGTTGTCAAAGCTGTTGTGGATGTCTGCAATCTTGTTGTGGAAAAAAGAGGCTAGGGAGTCGCAGAGGGTTTGAGAGGGGGTGATGTCGTTGGAATTGGCCGAGGGATTGGAAAATTCCTTGACGATGTTGAAAAGTTCCTTGCTGTTGTGGGCGTTGTTGTCAAGTTGATCCTTGAATGCTGTTTTCTTGGCTTTTAGGATCAGTTGGTGGTGAGTGCGGGTGGCGCTTTTGAAGGCGTCCTTGGTGCTTGTGGTTGGGTCTTTTTTCCAGGCCTTTTCAAGGGAACGGCAGAGTTTCTTGGACTTCTTGAGATCATCGTTGAACCATGAGGCTTTCTTGCTGCCAGGTTTACTTTGACGTTTTTTCAGTGGAGCTAAGGTGTCTGCGGTGTTGGATAACCATAGGGTGAGGTTGGTGGCGGCTTCGTTAGCGTTAGAAGAGAGGGCTGGGGTGTTTTGAAGGAGCGATGCGGAGATTTGGTCCGTGGTGATTTTGTTCCAGTTTCTTTGCAGGGTAGGTTGGAGGTGGATGTTGGGTTTTGGTTTGTTGTAGGTGAAGTGAACGCAGCTGTGGTCAGTCCAGAGGAGCTCCGTAGTGTGGCTGAAGGAGACATGATTGCTGGAGGTGAAGATGGGGTCGAGAGTGTGACCTGCTATGTGGGTGGGGGAAGTGACTAGTTGTTTAAGTCCGAGGTTGGCGAGGTTGTCCAAGAGGGTGGTGGTGTTGCGGTCGTGGCTCTTTTCGAGGTGAAAGTTGAGGTCTCCCAAAAGGATGTAGTCTTTGGAGGGGAGCGCGTGTGGGGTGATGAAGTCTGTGATGTCTTCACTGAATTTTGCACGGGGTCCTGGTGGTCTGTAGAGGAGGGTGCCTCTAAGTGTGGTCTTGGGGTCGATGTGGATCTGGAAGTGGAGGTGTTCGGAGTTGGCGAGGTTGGCGTCAGAGTTGGTAGAGATGCGGATTGATTTCTTATGGACGATCGCGATTCCTCCTCCTGTGTGGCTGGTACGGTCTTTTCGAGTGATCTTATAGTCTTCAGGGATGGCAATGGTGATGTCGGGTGCGGAGGAAGCATTCATCCATGTTTCTGTCAGGAAGGCGATGTCCGGAGAAATGGTGTCTAGTAGATTCCAAAGGTCAATGGCATGTCTGTGGACGGATCGGGTGTTGAGAAGGATGCATTGGAGGTGATTGGGGTCGGGGATCTGTGCTGTGGGCGTAGCGGAGATGTTGACAGTGCCGCTGAATTTGCAGGTGACGCAGGAGAAAGGACCATGGGTATGTCCAGGGGTGGCTTGGATGCAGTTGGGAGCGCGGCCGGGGTTAAGGGCTAGGAGGGAGGTGGCATCGTAGGTGATGCGGGAGGGCTGGGCGGCGCGAGGGGCAGGGGGTCTGGCGCTGGGCGCGGTCCAGGCGCGGACGGGCGTAGACGGGCTTACCTTTGGCGCACCTTCGGCGCGGATTGGGCGCGAACGCTGCGCGCGGGAACTCCTGTCATATATGGATGGTGGAGGGGGAGGGGCGAGGGCGTCTCAGCTGGGAGGCGGGGCGGGCTACAGAGGAGCACAACAACACACAAAATGGAGGCGGGGGGGTGAGCAGAGCGGAGCGCTAGGGGGAGAACGCGCAATCAGCCTGAAACTGACACAGGCAAATCCAAAGAGCATATAAATTAAGCGGCAGCCAAGGCAGACAATATTCAGTAAAAACGAGGCACTTTTAAATGGAGGCAAAGCGCTGCAGAACGATACCGCTGGGGAGCCTGAAACTGACACAGGCAAATCCTAACAGCATATAAATTAAGCGGCAGCCAAGGCAGACAATATTCAGTAAAAACGAGGCACTATTAAATGGAGGCAAAGCGCTGCAGAACGATACCGCTGGGGAGCCTGAAACTGACACAGGCAAATCCTAACAGCATATAAATTAAGCGGCAGCCAAGGCAGACAATATTCAGTAAAAACGAGGCACTTTTAAATGGAGGCAAAGCGCTGCAGAACGATACCGCTGGGGAGCCTGAAACTGACACAGGCAAATCCTAACAGCATATAAATTAAGCGGTAGCCAAGGCAGACAATATTCAGTAAAAACGAGGCACTTTTAAATGGAGGCAAAGCGCTGCAGAACGATACCGCTGGGGAGCGACCACTCAGCTCAAAAGCGAAGAGTGAATCACAACGTTTCCACGGAGTGGAGCGCTGTTAGTAGTCAGTGGGAGGGCGTCTCAGCTGGGAGGCGGGGCGGGCTACAGAGGAGCACAACAACACACAAAATGGAGGCGGGGGGGGTGAGCAGAGCGGAGCGCTAGGGGGAGAACGCGCAATCAGCCTGAAACTGACACAGGCAAATCCAAAGAGCATATAAATTAAGCGGCAGCCAAGGCAGACAATATTCAGTAAAAACGAGGCACTTTTAAATGGAGGCAAAGCGCTGCAGAACGATACCGCTGGGGAGCCTGAAACTGACACAGGCAAATCCTAACAGCATATAAATTAAGCGGCAGCCAAGGCAGACAATATTCAGTAAAAACGAGGCACTTTTAAATGGAGGCAAAGCGCTGCAGAACGATACCGCTGGGGAGCCTGAAACTGACACAGGCAAATCCTAACAGCATATAAATTAAGCGGCAGCCAAGGCAGACAATATTCAGTAAAAACGAGGCACTATTAAATGGAGGCAAAGCGCTGCAGAACGATACCACTGGGGAGCCTGAAACTGACACAGGCAAATCCTAACAGCATATAAATTAAGCGGCAGCCAAGGCAGACAATATTCAGTAAAAACGAGGCACTTTTAAATGGAGGCAAAGCGCTGCCGAACGATACCGCTGGGGAGCCTGAAACTGACACAGGCAAATCCTAACAGCATATAAATTAAGCGGCAGCCAAGGCAGACAATATTCAGTAAAAACGAGGCACTTTTAAATTGAGGCAAAGCGCTGCAGAACGATACCGCTGGGGAGCGACCACTCAGCTCAAAAGCGAAGAGTGAATCACAACGTTTCCACGGAGTGGAGCGCTGTTAGTAGTCAGTGGGAGGGCGTCTCAGCTGGGAGGCGGGGCGGGCTACAGAGGAGCACAACAACACACAAAATGGAGGCGGGGGGGGGTGAGCAGAGCGGAGCGCTAGGGGGAGAACGCGCAATCAGCCTGAAACTGACACAGGCAAATCCAAAGAGCATATAAATTAAGCGGCAGCCAAGGCAGACAATATTCAGTAAAAACGAGGCACTTTTAAATGGAGGCAAAGCGCTGCAGAACGATACCGCTGGGGAGCCTGAAACTGACACAGGCAAATCCTAACAGCATATAAATTAAGCGGCAGCCAAGGCAGACAATATTCAGTAAAAACGAGGCACTTTCAAATGGAGGCAAAGCGCTGCAGAACGATACCGCTGGGGAGCCTGAAACTGACACAGGCAAATCCTAACAGCATATAAATTAAGCGGCAGCCAAGGCAGACAATATTCAGTAAAAACGAGGCACTATTAAAAGGAGGCAAAGCGCTGCAGAACGATACCGCTGGGGAGCCTGAAACTGACACAGGCAAATCCTAACAGCATATAAATTAAGCGGCAGCCAAGGCAGACAATATTCAGTAAAAACGAGGCACTTTTAAATGGAGGCAAAGCGCTGCAGAACGATACCGCTGGGGAGCCTGAAACTGACACAGGCAAATCCTAACAGCATATAAATTAAGCGGCAGCCAAGGCAGACAATATTCAGTAAAAACGAGGCACTTTTAAATGGAGGCAAAGCGCTGCAGAACGATACCGCTGGGGAGCGACCACTCAGCTCAAAAGCGAAGAGTGAATCACAACGTTTCCACGGAGTGGAGCGCTGTTAGTAGTCAGTGGGAGGGCGTCTCAGCTGGGAGGCGGGGCGGGCTACAGAGGAGCACAACAACACACAAAATGGAGGCGGGGGGGGGTGAGCAGAGCGGAGCGCTAGGGGGAGAACGCGCAATCAGCCTGAAACTGACACAGGCAAATCCAAAGAGCATATAAATTAAGCGGCAGCCAAGGCAGACAATATTCAGTAAAAACGAGGCATTTTTAAATGGAGGCAAAGCGCTGCAGAACGATACCGCTGGGGAGCCTGAAACTGACACAGGCAAATCCTAACAGCATATAAATTAAGCGGCAGCCAAGGCAGACAATATTCAGTAAAAACGAGGCACTATTAAATGGAGGCAAAGCGCTGCAGAACGATACCGCTGGGGAGCCTGAAACTGACACAGGCAAATCCTAACAGCATATAAATTAAGCGGCAGCCAAGGCAGACAATATTCAGTAAAAACGAGGCACTTTTAAATGGAGGCAAAGCGCTGCAGAACGATACCGCTGGGGAGCCTGAAACTGACACAGGCAAATCCTAACAGCATACAAATTAAGCGGCAGCCAAGGCAGACAATATTCAGTAAAAACGAGGCACTTTTAAATGGAGGCAAAGCGCTGCAGAACGATACCGCTCGGGCAGGAACAATGAATAGCAGACACAAATGCAGGCCTGCAGGAAGCATATTTATGATGTTTATTAAATCACTTCTGGCTCTGCTATCCATTTTACATATGGATTGGTAAAGCACATTTAAAACATTCTTTTAGACACGCACGTGTATTCACAAACACTTTACACACTGGCTCCAAACTTGCAGCAGGGGGCATCCATCAACTGTGTAAAAAGTTACTCAACAAGGAATCCTTGTTAAGTAACTTATAATAATAGAAGATGGCAGAATTCTTCAAAATGATTCTCTGTTCTCGCTGAGGGATTAAAAAGAAATTACTTCCACTACACGAACAAAAGCTTCTGCAAGCCAGGCAATCTATTCAGATCCATCGGCGGAGAATTCGGACTACAGTAGTCAACCCCAATTACATAGCAGCGGCATGTTCGAGGGAGGGAGTCGTGGTCGTGGTGGGGAATAATAAACAAATAAAATGAAATGTACCTGAGTGCCGGGATACGGCACACCGCCTCCGCTCCAGGCCGGTCAAGCTCGACTGCTGGGTACGCATGTTCCTGCTGCAGAAAGCAGCCAGCAGGCAGCTTCCCTCTTGTTACGCAAGCCAATCACAATGCTGGTAGGCACAGCAGGAGAGCGCCCCAGCCGCGACATTTTCTCTGCATAGAGATCAAGGGAGAGTGGGCGGTCCTGCTCGAGGGCGGGGGGAGTGGCTATCTGCTGTTGTGGGTACTGACTGTTTGGTCAGCTCCAGGGACGACCAAACAGTCAGTACCCACAACAGTGGTCAAGCCACTTCCCCCCTGCCCTCGGGCAGGACCGCCCACCCACCGGACCCCAACCAGGCACAGAGACACTTCTGCTTTCTCACAATGCGGGAAGGCAGAGACATAAGAGGTAATTTTTACCGTTTATGTTTCTGCCTTCTCCCACCGCGAGAAAGCAGTGCGGCGATGCCCACACGCCCCAATGGAGGAGCCGCCACTGATTGCAACACATACATTTATAATGCATGCCTGTACACTGCAGTTTTTACATCGCAACATCCTTTACAATGCATTCTTTTACATTACATGCCATTAATCGCGTTTTCAGAAATTACCTTTACAAAGCTTTCCATTACATGGCATTATATCTTTACAACGCATACCATTACAATGCATACCATTACATCCCATTTAAGGTAAGTGTTGGATAGTATAGGGGTAATAATTACTATTCTAACTCCAGTGAGTGCAACAGTAGGGTAAGTGTTGGATAGTGTAGGGGTAAAACTTTCTATTCTAACTCCAGTGAGTGCATCAGGAGGGTAAGCGTTGGATAGTGTAAGGGTACTATGCGTTGTAATGGTATGCATTGTAATGACTTGCGATGTAATGCCTGCGTTGTAGTGACATGCGCTGTAATGACATGCATTGTAGTGACATGCAATGTAATGGCTGCGTTGTAATGACATGCTATGTAAAGGATGTTGCGATGTAATGACTGCTATTTTTTAAGCTTTCCAGTCTCGTCTCTCACTTCCGCTCTCCCCAGCCCAGGTTTTCGCGCTTGGACACTTCCGAGTAGCCGCACGCGTTACAAATGCTGGTTCACATTACATAACATGTAAAGGTAGTGCGATGTAATGACTGTATTGTAAAAGTTGTTTCCCCACCACTCCAGAGTTTACCTGGTCCTCTGGGGCATTTTACTCCCGACCAATTGATAAGCTGGCATGAACACTCTATTGACCCGGTTTGGAATTTGTTCCAGGACACAAAGTCACTGCAGTTTGACTAAATTTGTCAGGATTATAGCATTCTGCCAAATCAGCTTGCTTTGCATGGACAGTTGCTAGGAGCCCTCGGGATACTGTGGGGTGGTATTATTGTAGAGCCACCCACCCATGCAGTAATACATACACTACACACCATAGGAGAAGGGTGATTTCTTCTTACTTGTATTTATAGAGCAATTAGGGCGCATACTGGAGTCTCTTTAACTCATCAACGGCACAAATGGGAAGAAGGTCTAGGGCGGCCCTTACATGATATGGCACTTGAATCTCCCCATTTTATTTCTCGAAATGTATTTATTTATTTATTTATTACAGGATTTAAATTGTGCATGGCTGCCTCAGCGACGAGGCGTCCCAGCGCAACCAGAAACCTAACCGGAGCAAAAGAGCTCAGCAAGCGGGGGATATCACAGAGTGGGAAACAGCCAGGTCTTCAAGGACTTACAGAATGTCAGAAGATTGGGGGATGGCCCGAATACATACTGGAAGCGAGTTCCACAGTTTGTTTGCCAAGAGGCCGAATGACCAACCCCCTGCCCTTGCTTTCCTAACACGGGGGACACAGACCAAACCTTGATTAGTCGATCGCAAGGCTCTACTACATGCCCACTACTGGGCTACATGCTACTACTGGGATACATGCCCACTTAGATAAGTGGGCATGTATCCCAGATACTGAATCTAATTACTTGCATTCAAAGGTGTCAATGACCCATTAGTTGGTGTAGGTTTAACATTGATGCAGAGGGATAACTTTCATAAAGAAGAAAAACGTAAACATGTAATTTTTACCTCTTAGGTGCGAAGGACCAATCTATAGTGATCGTGCAGACGTCCTCTGTAATGACGTTATTACTCAAACCGCGGATGTTCATGAACAGTTTTCAAGCTTGGTCTATATTAATGTTCCTAGTGGGGAAATACACATAGCAGTGAGCAAGGGGGGGCAAATTACCTTGTACCTGTGTTAATGCTAACTTATCCTACACTAATGTTTGAGTTATACATGTCAGGTTTAAATTTACCTTATCCGTAAATTGTTAAAAATTTACAGCAGACTACACCAACTAATGGGTCATTGACACCTTTGAATGCAAGTAATTAGACTCAGTATCTGGGATACAAGCCCACTTATCTAAGGCGGGAAGGATAACAAGTTTTAACCATTAGACTGGCTAGGTAAAGAGTCAGGGAACAAACAGCACTATGAAATAGATACCAGAAATAACCCTGTTCGCGAAGGGTGATAAGGGCCATACACCCCTATTACCATAACAGGACATGATAGTGGGCAGGTAATCCAAATAATATACAACTGCCCCTATGTATTCTGTAAAAGCTGGCTTTAGATGCAAATGGAATAAAAAATAGACATGTCCGGTCTTCCACGATGTTGGCAGGTCACCCCTAGAGGCTAACACAGAATGTTTGTAAACCAATATAAATGATAGATTCTTTGCTCTAACCTGTGTTAGATTTGAATGGCATAATGTATTAAACATGTTCAGTCTCCTATGATGTCATGAAATTCTGTATCTAGAGACGTATGGTGAATATTTGCCAATCAATGTGAATAACAGTAGTCTTTGTTAGAATGTAAATAGGATTACTTTAATAACGAGTCGATTGCCATGATATTAATTCCACTGTGTATCCATTTTTAGGAACATATGTACACTACGACAGAAACTGATTCTTTGTCTTGATAAAGGTGGATAGAATTTCAACAAACCACCGAAACGCGTCGACGCCCTAGTACAGTGTGATTCGAGGCTCAGACACTGTTGTTGACACAGTACAATCTTAAAGTGCATAACACCGGTGCCTTAAAAAGAATATCAGAACACACACCTTGTATTGCACAAATTGTATGTCTTACTATTTTTCTGTCTGTTTTTAGCAATATTGCTGGTCAATATTGAATGTGGGATTGATATTTTATTATTATAATTATTTTAACCTATGTCAAGCAGCTTACTATGTTTTCTGCTTTTTTAATTTTACTGTATACAATATATTTTGTCAGTTTTTTACTCTAGATTTACTTGTTATAGTTATTGCTTTTTTCCACTTATGGTGCTTATGTACATGACCTTGTTCAAGGGAATCTCTGTTTTATATTGGTTGGTGAACCCCATTTCCCTTGACTTCAGTTAAGGGGTACCTCTCCTTTTTCACTTACTTCTTCCTCTTGCATCCCATGTATGAGCTGGCTTAATTTGTCCCTCGTGCAGAGTGGAGATGCCTGTTCTACCTACCTGCTGATGATATAATCTCCAGCATTCCTTCTACCTACTACGCTTATGTCCAATGTCTTTGCTAGGATAAGCTGACCTCCCATATTGGCCTACCCAAAGATACCTGAGTGGGGGCAGACTGCAAGTGGGTCTCTATTGCGTAGTGAGCAAATGCATGCAATTCCACACCAGCTTCCTTTCTTTCAGCCCTGGTTACTTGGCTCTCATAGGTGTTAGTACACCTATGGTCGGTGCACACATCTGTCCTGTTAATTTGCTTATCTAGACGACCTTAATGTGGAGACATGGCAGGTGCAGTTATGGTGCAGAGATCTCTGAATCGCATCTCCCCCAACCTAGAGCTGGCTGGCCAGAACGCATTCAGAATCATATATCCCCCAAACCTAAAATAAAATGCTGCAAAAAACTTTAAACATAGACTACTCAAACCCCAACCAGAAACCCTGATCTCAGACTCCTTCTTCTACATTAATAAACGTGCTATCATAAATGATCTCGTCCTAATCACTAAATGGCATGCTCAATGGTGGAAGGCTATTTACTCTCTCCTCCAAATCTCCACTTCCCATAATATCCTCATGGTCCTAGATTGTTAGTTGCGCCCTCCTCAGCCTTTAGATCTGAAGCCACCATCTCGCTTTATAAAAATGGAGCCATCCTTATTCAAGCCTCTGACCGCAATCTTATGTTGTTTGACAACCTTTTCCCCACCTTCTTGAAGACAGTACGCCCCCTTGGAGTTTATGGACCCTCAAGGGTTCCCATGACCGTGCAAATTCTATCTCGCGCCTTTCCGCCACCAGACGCAAACCCTACATCTGTTCCGATGGGCCCCTCTGCTAGTTATTTTCACTCAGAGTAACAATTCCACTTCCAACGAGCAGCGACAACACAGTCTTCACGAGAGTCCACATGCTACCACCCCCTCACAGTTCACCAGCTGCAAACCCTACACCTGTTCCGAAGGGTTCCCCGCTAGCTACCTCCACTCAGATTAACAATTCCACTGCTAATGAGCTGCAACAGCACAGTCTTCATGATAGTCTACATGCTCCCAACCCCGCATGGTTAGATGGTTCTAAATATCCTAGCTCCACTGTACACAACGCTGCTTGGATTCTCCCCTGGATCCCCTCTCCCAGCCCAAACTGCACTCCTGTCATGGTCCGACAGGATGACAAGGGTCCCCTGCTGTCTGTCCCCTCCCCCCCTATCCTACACATCCCCCCAAGCACACAGTTCCATGTACATGAATCCCCTGTCTAGGAGCCCACTCATTGCCACCAGCCCCACTTTCCCCTACCCTCACTAGCTTTCCTCTGCTGCAGGGTTCCCGGGACCTAGCCTCACATCCCCATTAACACACTTCATTGAAGTCCAACTTAAC
Organism: Lissotriton vulgaris; assembly: GCF_964263255.1. Taxonomy (NCBI): domain Eukaryota; kingdom Metazoa; phylum Chordata; class Amphibia; order Caudata; family Salamandridae; genus Lissotriton; species Lissotriton vulgaris. The sequence continues at coordinate 803,163 of NW_028251195.1, read as the reverse complement.
GAGATTGCACTCTCCCTACTTCAACTTAAGGCAGATGTTAGTAGCCTATCTCACATTTATGAGGGTCTGTTAGTTAACTCCCAAAGTAGTAGCTCCTTTTTGACCAATCTCCATCTACGCTCGCTCCCAGACTGTGGTTGCTCCTGGTGCCCTTCCCCTACTACCCTAGGCGAGCTGCATCCCACTCCACACACTCACCCCCTAGTTGGCCTTCTTCTATGCACCCTAATGACCCCTCTCAACCCTCCAGGTATAGAGCCTCCCAGTCTGATAGCGATATTCATTATTTACTACTTTCATACGAGCTGGCACTCAACCCCCCTCCAAACTCGCATGCAATGGAATCAATCCCTACGGATCCCTTCAGGGTACCTAGGTCAAACTCAAGAAACTTAAAATGAGAACAACCTTACGAGAGTCACCCCCACTCTACCGCCACCAAAGGACACCCCCGTCAGTCTCAAATGTGCGCTCCTAAACTGCAGATCAGCTGTTAAACACGCTTGCGATATTGCCCATCTCCTTCTGTCCCAGGATCTGGACCTTGTAATGCTGACGGAAACCTGGATAAATGACTCAGCCGCTCCCATCCTTGACCTTCTAATTCCTCCCAACTTTGATATCATTAGGTTGGACAGATCCAGTGGTCCCGGGGGAGGCATCACATGCTTATTTCGTAGTAATCTTCTAGTGAAAGTCATTCAGGTCAACGTCTTGCCCTCTTGTGAATACCTTTGTATTGTAGTGACTAGGGGCAACAATCACACTTGTTAACTGCATACGTTCTACCACCCCCTCGCGACAACCTTCCCTTCACAGAACAGATCATGGATATTATTTCGGCCAACGTGGATGTCCAGGGCACTCAGATCTTCCTGGGTGATTTCAACCTCCACTGGAATGATGTAAACGATGTGCTGGTCAATAGCCTCAAATCCTTTCTACTTGACCTTAACCTTATCCAAATATGTGACAGCCCTACACTTATTAAAGGAGCCACATTAGATGTTGTCATTGGTAAGCCCAAATCGTTCAGCTTGGAGGCGATCCTCCCTTGTGACTGGACTGACCGCTATTGCATCACATCCGCGTCCTTGAGAGCAAGCAGATCCCAACCTAAGAACCCAAGACAGTTAAAAAGATGTTTACGGAACATCAACATGCAAGAACTGACGGAGATCTGTGATAACATCTTGCCTCCCCTTTGAACATGTATGATATCCATGACCTGACGACCCATTATAACCATGCAATGCTTAATGTACTTGACTCAGTGGCACCACTTAAGCTTAAAAAGAGTGTCTGCTAAGCTTTCCAAACCATGGTTCAAAGATAACCTTAATCCAGTAAAAGGGAATTTAAGACTTGCAGAAAGGAAGTGGCGATCGTATACCTCCCTTGAACATCTTGGTAACCTCAGATCCTTGCGAAGAATATACAACAAACGCAACAGATGCTCAAAGGCTAGCTACTTCAGAACTCAACTAGACCAAACAAAAAATTGTCCGAAAAACTGTTCGAATCATCAAGTTCCAATCTAATAATCATCCTAACCTCTTGGCCCCAGGTCAAGAGACATTGCTGAGCTGTGAAGAATTTGCTGTTTTCTACACAGAGAAGACTATTAAGATCGATTCTGAACTACGCTCAGCCCATGATCACATCTTGAGCGGGCTGCTGATCACCCTTTGTCCCTCAAAGTCATTTATCACTGAACTCTCACAGCCCTGCCGCCTCAAAAACAATGCATCCTGGAATCTGTTCCAAACAGTGGATGAATACACTATACACAAAATGCTGGTGACCTTGAAACCTTCCAATCAATGCAACAACCCCCTGCCATTGAACTTGTTCCCGGAAGTGAGATCCGCCTTACTAACTCTTTGGACGACAATCGTCAATGCTTCTCTTATGCAAGGGGCTATTCCGGATTGCCTTAAAGCAGGTCAAGTCATCCAGATCCTAAAGAAACCAAATATGGATCCCACGGACCTTCTTAACTTTTGCCCAATCACTAACATACCCACCTTGGCAAAACTATTGGAGAAATGTGTGCTTGCCCAACATTGCCATCACATTAATCATTTCCAACTCCTGGATCAATGTCAATCTGGTTTCCGCCCAGGTCATAGTACAGTTGGCACTAACGCACATCATGGATGATGCGCTTAGAATGCTGGATCACAATGAGTTGTGCTTATTGATCCTTCTGGACCTTTCATTAGCATTTGATACTCTCAAACATGTTCACCTAATTGACCTCCTAGAGCACAGGATGGGGCTGTCTGGGCCAGTATTAAGCTGGCTCTCATCCTTCCTTTAGAACAGATCCCAAAGCTTCAAGGTGAACCAATCCTTGTCCCGCCCTGCTCCATGCGCTTTGGGGGTGCCACAAGGGTCAGCATTGAACCTGTTTATAGAACCTCTGACAGAAATCTTAAAATCATCCAGCATTCGCTATCATATGTATGCGTACCCCTGACTTTAGGACTCCTAAACTGAGAAAAATGCTAACTTTAAGACTTTCGGTATTCACAGAATGCATTTAGGAGTCCTGAAGTTAGGAGTCCTAACTTCTGTGAATACCGAATTGAGTAAGTGCCTTCTGTGATTACCAAAATGGTAGTAAGTTTAGGATTTTGTCCTAAGTTAGTCACGTGAACCGGGCCCATTGCCACTGGAATCAAGCTAGCCTGGCTGATGAGGGCGGTTAGCCCAGAATCCGGTCCCAGGATGCTTGTTTCCGGTCTAGGGAAAACATGGCTTGGCAGTGCGAGCTGAACTGTTCCCCTGAGGCACAGGGTCAAGACTGAATTGCATATAGCTGCGTCTGAATTGGGGTGGCACAGTGAGCTAAAGAACGATGATGGAGTCAACCCAGATATGTGACTGGGTGTGAGTGTCTGAAAAGTGTCAGTGCTCCGTCCATCATCTCTTTGTGTTTGCTTTGTTCGCCCTATGTTGGTAAGGTATGCCCAGATGTGGGTCCCTTGCTCACTTTTCCACTGGAATCAAACTAGCCTGGCTGATGAGTGCGGTTAGCCCAAAACCGGTTCCAGGATGTCTGAAGAGTTTCAGTGCTCCATCCATCATCTCCTTGTGTTTGCCTATATTAAAGACACACTGTATGAGATTGGCTTGCTGTTGCTTTGGGATACCCCTGTCAAGGCAAAATAAGTCTTTCACTCCTTAGTCACAGAACGACTAAAGGAGTATCTGTGGCTGAGGGATCTGAAATGTGCGAAAGTGGGTAGTCTCACTTATGATTTTTTTAGACATCAAGCTCCCCCCATGTGAATCTCTTTTGACACTATCCCAGTTCCATTCCTCCCGAACTCTTTTTAAAATGGAGGTATGGGGTTCTGGTGTTAAATAGTTTCTGTAAAATATGGAGCGTGCAGTATTGCAGTTCTAATGTCTGTCTAATTCAGCAGAAGAAACTCTGCACCATTTTGTCTTTTCCTGCCCAGCCTATGATAGACCATGGCAATTATGCCTGAGGCCAATATGTAATCTTTTGGGCTTTTGTCAATATGTTCATGCACAACAAACTTTACATTCAGACACGAGAGAGGCAATTGTTTTTGCGAGAGCAAAATGTTTGTACGCTGCCTGGATTATCTGCATACACAGTGTCAAAGTGTTGAAGCAATGATGTTTTAAAAGTGCAATTTTTCATATATTTTATTTATCTTGTAGATGCTGCTCTATCTTCTTTGAAGGGTCCTCACTTTAGCTCTGTTTTTATCTCTCCTATTTTATTGTTGGATTGATGCTTATACGAGATTCCTGTTTTTTTACTTGCTGTACCATGTTTAATGGATCTTTGTACCCGAAATAAGCATTTTCTACTAAATAAAAAAGTAAGCTGCTCAAGTGCTGCACTTCTGAATAACTGCCATATGTGCCCTTTGACTGAGGGCACACACAGTAATGGAGAAATCCAAATTGAGATTGTCTCTGAGAGCCTGTGAATGGGCTCACAAAAAACAGGTTGAAGGGCCTCACCTTTGAAGTTTGATGAACCATGTGGAAATTTTCATCCCCACATAAGAAACCCACCGGAGTGGCCATGTAAGGGAAAAATGTCCCCCAGGTGACTGGGGCATAGACTACACTGCCCTGCACTCTCTAAACGTAGGATAAACTGCTTGAGGAAAGAAACAGAGGGATAATTCTAGTTCAAAACCACAAGCCTTTTCTTCTGTTAACCTGGAGGGGAGAAAGGATACTGCTCATTCCCTGCAAAATGTCTCTCCTTAAAAACAGCCTCTTCTCCCTCATAAAGTGGGTGCTTTTTTTCCCCCAAAGCTTGTCTGGTGTACATTGACATTGATGCACCAAAATACTAGGTGTAGCGAAAGTGGCATCACATACTCTTTGATCTTAATGACACCACAGGAAGTGACATTACTTGACCCTTGACTTGACATGATTGTTTCCATAAAGGCATGTCACATTAACCTAAAATCCCACTCATACTCTCTAACACCCCCTTACTCTCATTCATATTCATTCTTTCTGTTAGAAATGGCCCTTTTTTCTGGTTTATCCCCAAAGAAGTGGAGAAGTGAGGCTCAATGGTTAGAGCAGCAGACCCTGATGCAGAGGTCTGGCCCCGGACCAGGGTTCAATTCCCTGCCTCGGCGGGTCTTGAGCTCAAAATTTCACGGACCTGATAATTCTCGCCTCAGTGCCTATTCCAATCATTGAGTCCCACTCTGCAACTCTGGGCAATAGCTTGCTTAATCTCCACAACGGCCCCCACAACGCTAAGGATGCCTGGCCTCCACCTTGGGGGTGCCCAGGAGTGGACGCCTCACAGGGAAAGTCAGGATGGGTTCCACAGCGGTATTCGTAAAAGCACCTTGAGACCCTTGTGGGTGAGTAGTGCGCTATACAAGTATCAATTTACATTTAACGTTTTGCTTCTTCCTCCTTCGTTTTTCCTGACCTGTGGTTGTTGGCTATAGGACTCCTGGCCCTTTACCACTGCTGATCAGTGGTAAAGTGCATATTCGCTCTGTTTAAATTGTTATTGTGAATTGGCTATCCATGATTGGCAAATTTGTCTTACCAGTAGGTCCCTAGTAAAGTGCACTGAGTGTGCCAGGGCTGGTAATTCAAATGCTACTAGTGGGCTTGCAGCACTGATTGTGCCACCCTAATGAGTAGCACTGAAAAGAGGACTCAGACCTGCCACCGCAGTGCCTGTGCGCAGTTTGTTAACTGCCATGTCAACCTGGCCAGTGCAACCACTTGCCAGGCCTTACTCTTCCCTTTTCTAACACATTGGACAGCCCTATGGTAGGCCCAAGGTACCCCCCTGGGCAGGGTGCAGTGTATGAGAAAGTTAGGACATGTACTAGTGTGGGTAACATGTCCTGATAGTGAAATGCTGCCAATTTTGTTTCTCACTATTGAAAGGCTTTCTTGCCCTTAGGACAGAATGGGGAATGCTGTGTAACATTTTTACCTCCATATCTTCCCACAGGAGCAAGATAGAAAATTAGAATCTGGTATCCCTGAACTCAGAATATAATAACACATCTTTTAGGAAGGATGGTTTTTAAATTCGGTGTTAGAAAATAGCCCTTATAAAAAAAGGTTATATTCTTGTTCAACCTTTCTGTGTGCCTCTGCCTGTTTGTGGATTGACTGTCTGCCTTGAGAGTGACAGGGGCTGGGATGGCTCCAGGAGACTGGGTGAGTCAGAACTAGGCTGAATAGACCCATCTGGATTTGGAGTGGTGGGAGGAATAGTGTTGGACCTGGCCCTTTAGCAGGTTCATCCCGAAACTTTTTGCTTTTTTCTAGCCTGTTTCTGTGACCTGGTATTGGTGATTTTAGGCCTCTGTCCACTTTATCACTGTGGTACAGTGTAAAGTGCGTGAGCTCTCTGTGTGTGTGTGGTGAGAGTGACCTGCCCTGCCATAGGAATGAATGGGGAATATGTATGCCCATGGTAGTTCCTGATGTGTGGGGAGTGCAGGGTCGAGTTTGGTATGTGCGAACTCGTGAGATTGAATGCTGCACAATGGTATATGCGGTATGATTGTGTCTAGTGTAGAAGTGCCACTTTTAGAAGTTGGCATATTTGTGTAATTTGTGTCTGGCGTGTGATTGGCTGAGGCTGGCTGGTGAGCCTGGCTCCAAGAGTCTGGGAGGGTCTGCCCCGGTGGTGAATGGAGTGTTTAGCATGCTGATGTGAAGGGAGGAGTGAGCCTGGGCCTGCTTGTGGATTGACTGTCTGGGTTGAGGGTCCTGAGTGAGGCTGGGTTTTCCCCATACAATGCTGGCTCTACCCCCTGGGGTGCGTCTGATGTCCCTAGCCTGGCCAGTGAAAGGAATTCCCTATAACCAGTTCTAGCTGGTTCTCACACTGCCTGCACCCTGCTAGACAAAGGATTTCTCTGTATAAAAAGGGGCTGTGTCCCCTTCCAAAATATTCTTGTTTCTGACTTGAATCCTGCCAGGGGCGTGCTGCTGCTTGGGCCCAGGGAAAGGCATGCCTTCCTGGGCCCTGCCCAGCTCCTGGACACCTGATGAACTTTCCTGGGGGAGCTGGAGGACTTTTCTTTGTTGGGAGGTGCTGTGCTCCACCTCTCTGTCGCTGAACTGGATTTATAGTGCTGGGGAGCGTTTTAGTTGTCCCCTAGCGCTTGAGAGTGCTTTATTTTTCACTAGCGCTTAGGAGCGCTTGATTTGGCCCCTAAGCGCTTGATAGCGCTTTTATTACACTCTCGTGGATGCCCACGCCGCATGTTGCCAGGTGCCTGCCTCGTATTGCCAGTGAGGTGCTCTTTCCCCCGCCGGGCCGCCGCGCTGCCTACGACGACCCAGAAGCAGCTTGCTGGCCGGCCAACCACAGCGCGGCCCCAGGGAGAAGGGCCGGAAGTCCCGCCCCGCAGCGAAATGAGAGAAGGAGATGGCGTGCGGTCGGTGCGGGGCTCCCGTGAGCTAAAGGGAGCGCCGAGATGGATGACGCGGGAGGTCGGGAGCCCACCCCGCCTCCCGGAGCAGGGTGACAGAGTCCCGAGTCCCGGGTGCCGAGGAGGGGGGGCCCGGGGGAATCAGCGCAGCCTCTCATCCTGCGGAGGGGGCGCGAGGCACATTGCCGGTGCCTGGCCCCCACCGCACCGGAAGAAGAGTGAGGAGACTGCCGCAGGGAGCCCTGCTGGCTCCGCACTGAGTCCCGGTCCTGAGACGGGGGACCGGGTGAAACAGAGCCCCACTGTATCCTGACTGAGGAGTGCTCCGGCCACAAAGGAGTGCCCGGTAAGTGTGGCTCAAGAAGGGGCAGTACTTCCAGCTCCTGAGGGGGACTGCCTACTGGTGTGAGTGTCCCCGAGCGGCCCCATTGGCAGCGGGCTGCTCCGACCTTCTCGGGCCTCGTTATTGTCCGAGCGTAGGTGTCTCCAACGACAGGGGGCACATATTGTGTAAGTTCCGTGAGGCTTACAACATGCTTTATTGCCCTGGCAAGTTCGTTATGGGCAACTGTATTTCTAGAGCCCCATGGCTCCAATGTTGAACATATTTACTTAAAGGGCCCAGTTGGGTCCGCCGGGGTCCGTGTCACCCCAGTTTACGTGCCAGTTCTTGTCTGCCATAGCGCAGAGTTGTTCTAGGGGCCAGTTGTGTGCTCTCCGGAGGCATTTATTTCTTAAAGGGGCCAGAGTTGCCCAGGGGCAGAGATTGTTCTTCAGAGCCCCTGAGGCTCCAGCGTGATTTTGGGGGCCATTGTCCTTTCCTAGAGGGCCCCCTGGGGACACATAGTTTCAGAGCCTGTGTGGCTTCAACGTTCTGCGCAGTGTTATGTCAGAGCCTGTGTGGCTCCAATGATTGGGCGTAGTTCTGTTCTAGGGTTAGTGAGGACCCTGTTGCAGTTTTGATTCCCAGCTGCCCAGCAATTAGTGGTCAGTTGCCTACCTGAACCCCAGCGGTCGGATCACAGGCGCAGCGCCCTACGCGTGCAAGGATTGACAACAGCAGGACTTATGCCTGAAGAAATGTATCCACTCGTGTAAGGAACTGTCTCCAAATTCCCTTGGAGCCCGACTCGGCCCACCAATAGACGGCACAGATGTCTACCGTCTTTTAATGCTCTCATTCCACATTGTCCTGATGAAGACCCCAACATGAGGCAGCAATCACCCTTCTAGCGTACTTCGGGGGTCGAAACGTAGACTACGCCATTCCAGCACACCATAGGACACAAAGAAATTGATTGATTTAACCTATGTTTGATGCAATGTTGGAACCTTGTATATGCTGATTGTAAAGGCGTTTTCGATTTTAACGTGATGTTCCAAACAAGTCACACCACCTTTACCCGGTCCCTCACAACCCTCACACTTTCCCTTCCCTTTCTATGGAGAGCACTCTGAAATGTAATGCTTATACAATTGCATTTAAATTACCTCTATGTGTTTCACATTATTTGATTTAAGTCAATATTTCGCAACTAACACTAGTGCGTTAATACCGACTATGCACCAATAAATGCATAGCAAAGTTTTCAAAAAATGACTTATCGGTATCAATGTGAATTTATTAATGGTAAATGATTATGTGGTGAATGTTAGATCTATATGACACAGCCTATATATAGCACATGAGTTGCACATGAACTCGGACCACTGCTTTTTTGTATTGGCCCAGCAATTAGTGGGCAGCTGCACCGTTTAGGTCTTGTGATTGTTCCCAGGTGCCCAGCAAGTAGTGGGCACCTGCAACGTTTAGGTTTTGCGCCGGTGGCGCACCCCTGACTGGCGCTGCATTGGCAGCGCGCCCTGACATTCTGGACACAGGGCTCTTTAGTCCCTTTATTAGATGGAGGCTGGTATGTGATTTTATTTAGTCGCAATGTGATTATCTATGTGATGGTAATTGCCTAATGTGAGTTTTGCGCAATGTGATGTGGTGCTAGGAAATGTAATGCCTTTAATATGATTACGCACCTTGATCTTACACCTTTGAATGTTTTTAGGCATCATGTGTTTTTGCGCTATTGAGTTGTGTTCTGGCACCTCTGAATGTTTTTATGCATCATGTGTCTTCCTTGTTCCTACACCTCTGAATGTCTGTTTTATGCAGCATGTGTTTTCCTTCTATCCACCTCTGAATGTTGTGATGCATCCTGTGTAATGTGTTCTTGCTTATACCCCTAATTGTATTGTGATACTTAGGTGGTTGTTCTTTCTAGTACAGGTGGTCCTAGTGAGGTCCTGGTTCCCTGCGTGACATTCTCCTAAGGTGGTTAGGGTTGCGTAGGTGGTACTTACCTGTTACCAGTAGTTACTGGTTGTGTGCAATACTCGCTAATTTGTGCTACAGTGATTTTATATCCTATATTCTATGTTCTAAAAGTGCTATTTCTACTAAGTGCTGATTCTGACAGTGGCCCATGTGGCCCTGTCCTGTGTAAATAATCCCTTGCGAATATTGCCCGTGCCAGTTTGCACAATGTACCTGTGTGATTCTATCTGATGTGTTTTGACAATACAGAAGTAATTTTTATATAACCTTGTGTGGAGTTCCTTTTGTGGTGTGCCTAGGATGTTGTTGCTGTTGTGTGCTGGCGCAAATGCTTTACACATTGCCTCCGGGATAAGCCTGTCTGCTCGTGCCAAGCTACCAAGGGGGTGAGCAGGGGTTATCTTGGCGTGTGACTCCCTTGCCCTGACTAGAATGGTGGTTTCTGCCTAGCTTTGGCGTCAGCCTTAGCCAACCAGAAATAGCAAGTTCTAACATTGTTGGACAGCGGTGAGGATTAGGACTTGTGTTTGCGCAGTGCCACAGCGACAGCTGGCTACATTACAAAACTCTGCATTTTCTAAATAGTCACATGTTTGGGATTATTGTTTATGATTTTGTTTTTCCTCAAGAGTGTCAGTTTTTTAAATGGTGTTCCTGCGCTTTTATGTTTAGTGGCAGATGAGAGAAAATGACAGGGCGGGACGCCAGTAGAGGGGGAGGTTCCCATAGATAAGGAATCCCTTGCTGGGTCCAGTGCCCAATCCCTGTTCCTGTCCCTGTGTGGGTAGATGGAAGAGAGGGAGTGTGGAGGAGGAATGGCTTGCTCGGGAGGGTGGTTATCCCCTGAGTGTAGTGTGTGTGTCTGGATTCCCCAGTATGGTAGGTTCCAGTGGTGGCAGCTAAAATGTGTCCAGTGCGTGAAGTCCCATTCCCAGTTCCCAGAGTATGGTGCCTGGTGCTCAGTAAGAGGGGTACAGGTTGAGAGTCAGGGGCAGTGAGGAACTGTCTCACCAGTCTGGAGGGGGAGTGTGTGGATGAGTAGTGTGTTGAACTGGAGGAGTTGGTGTAAGTTATTTTTGTAATAAAAAGAGCTTGCACAGGAGGTCTACCTCTGGTGGTGTGCAGGAGGTCCTGCAGAGGCACTGGACAAGAAGGTGGATGTCTGGCGGTGTGCTAGATGTCTTGCAGAGGCATTAGGGAGCGATTCTAAAAGTAGTGGCTTGTGTATCTGATGATCCTGTGTAGGGGAAGAGGTTCATGTGTAACCCAGCTAGGTACCAGTAGGATGGTAGGGGTGTAGGGGCTCACGTCCTGTCTTAGTGGAGGCGGAGTGAGTGTGGGACGGTGTGTTCCACGTTGGCCCGAAACCCTGTCTCAGGGCCTGGAGCGTTCCCTAAGGGAGCGCCAGGTCAGGGGCCTAGGCTGTACTTACAGGTCATTTGAGGAGGATCTTCCTGTGTCTAGAGGATGGGGAGTTTCTGTAACCAGAACTTCGGAGGTCCTAGTATTGGGCAGTATCGCTCCTAAGTGGAGGGTCCAGAAGGCCTGGTTGAGGAGTGAGAGGGGGAAAGGGTCCCCAGTGGAGGAACCAGTGGGTCAGGGGCCAGCTAGAAGGGCTGGGTCACCAGTGAGTGACCATGGTGATACCACTTCTGTCCTGGGGGATCTCTGCGCCCTGTCAGGTGGGCAGGAGGTTGCGAGGTTAGAGCCAGGCAGACTGTCACAAGACACAGTAGTTATGTGTCACCCTCGGGGGGGGCATGCGTGCTCCCCGTGAAGTCCTGGTTTGCTGGGCATTTGACCATCTAGAGTGCTTGACCATTTGTGGGGCCTCTGGAGGTCGTTCCCCGAGGAGGGGGGAGGCCAGGTTCAGGTAGCCTGACCTGGAGGCAAGAGCGTCTGTGATAAGGGTCCTGAAGAGTTGGGAGGAAAGTGTGTTGCTGATACGCCGCAAGCGTGTGCTCTGTCTAGCCTGGGACATACTGAGAATTCCACTGTGATAGGGAGTACTGGAGGAGAGTGTGTCGCTGATACGCCGCTGGCGTGTGCTCTGTCTAGCCTGGAACTTACTGAGAATCACCCTGTGATAGGGAGTACCAGAGGGGAGTGTGTCGGTGATACGCCGCTGGCGTGTGCTCTGTCTAGCCTGAGACATACTGGGACTCACCCTGTGATCAAGGAACTGGAAGGGGGTGCAGAGGGAGGGAATCCTCGCCTCTGACCCCGGTGTAGCCGGAAGGTAGATCCCAGGTGGTAGACCAGTTGATGGAGAAAGGTCCTGAACTGGTGGGAGATTTGTGTTCTGGTGGGTGCTTCCCTGGGAGGGTGCGGAACCCCAGAAGTAGAGGTAGGGTGGGGCATTCTTGCCCGTGACCTCTGGTCAGCCTGAGGGTGCAGACCCTAGGTTGAAGGATCAGTGGTAGTTTGGAGCTACACTGAGAGGGAGAGTGGAGAATGGCTACTGTGTGCCAGGGGTTACTGCCCCCACTCTGTGTAGTGGTCAGGACCTGTGACCTTTGGATGGCCTAGGGCCTGGTCCTGGCCGTGGACCACTAGAGAGTACCAGGGAGGTATCCTAGTTGGGTCAGAGGGTTCTGGTTTGGAAGTAACCATGTGAGTTCAGAGTGCGAAAAACCGGAGGGTGTCCCTGCCGTGCGGGCCCGTGTCCGAGTTTTGTCGCCCAAAGCAGGGAATCCCATCAGTGGAGTGATTGGTCTACCCTGCGTTTTGGCTGGAAGGGGGTTGTGTTGGACCTGGCCCTTTTGGCAGGTTCACCCCGAAACTTTTTGCTTTTTTCTAGCCTGTTTCTGTGACCTGGTGTTGGTGATTTTAGGCCTCTGCGCACTTTTTCACTGTGGTACAGTGTAAAGTGCGTGAGCTCTCTGTGTGTGTGGTGAGAGTGACCTGCCCTCCCATAGGAATGAATGGGGAATATGTATGCCCATGGTAGTTCTTGATGTGTGGGGAGTGCCGGGTCGAGTTTGGTATGTGCGAACTCGTGAGATTGAATGCTGCGTAATGGTATATGCGGCAAAATTGGGTCTAGTGTAGAAGTGCCACTTTTAGAAGTTGGCATATTTGTGTAATTTGTGATTGGCGTGTGATTGGCTGAGGCTGGCTGGTGAGCCTGGCTCCAAGAGTCTGGGAGGGTCTGCCCTGGTGGTGAATGGAGTGTTAAGCCTACCTGATGTGAGGGGAGGAGTGAGCCTGGGCCTGCTTGTGGATTGACTGTCTGGGTTGAAGGTCCTGAGTGAGGCTGGGTTTTCCCCACACAATGCTGGCTCCACCCCCTGGGGTGCGTCTGATGTCCCTAGCCTGGCCAGCGAAAGGAATTCCCTATAACCAGTTCTAGCTGGTTCTCACACGGCCTGCACCCTGCTAGACAAAGGATTTCTCTGTATAAAAAGGGGCTGTGTCCCCTTCCAAAATGTTCTTGTTTCTGGCTTGAATCCTGCCAGGGGCGTGCTGTTGCTTGGGCCCACGGGAAGGCTTGCCTCCCTGGGACCTGCCCAGCTCCTGGACACCTGATGGACTTTCCTGGGGGAGCTGGAGGACTTTTCTTTGTTGGGAGCTGCTGTGCTCCACCTCTCTGCCCCTGAACTGGATTTAGAGCGCTGGGGAGCGTTTTAGTTGTCCTCTAGCGCTTGAGAGCGCTTTATTTTTCACTAGCGCTTAGGAACGCTTGATTTGGCCCCTAAGCGCTTGGTAGCGCTTTTATTACACTTTCGCGGCTGCCCACGCCGCATGTTGCCTGGTGCCTGCCTCGTATTGCCAGTGAGGTGCTCTTTCCCCCGCCGGGCCGCCACGCTGCCTACGACGACCCAGAAGAAGCTTGCTGGCCGGCGAATCACAGCGCGGCCCCAGGGAGATGGGCCGGAAGTCCCGCCCGCAGTAAAAAGGGAGAAGGAGCTGGTGTGCGGTGGGTGCGGGGCTCCCGTGAGCAAGAGGGAGCACCGAGATGGACGACGCGGGAGGTGGGGAGCCCACCCCGCCTCCCGGAGCAGGGTGACAGAGTCCCGAGTCCCGAGGAGGGGGGGCCCAGGGGAAGCAGTGCGGCCTCTCGTCCTGCGGAGGGGGCGCGAGGCACATTGCCGGTGCCTGGCCCCCACTGCGCCGGAGGAAGAGTGAGGAGACTGCCGCCGGGAGCCGTGCTGGCTCCGCACTAAGTCCCGGTTCCGAGACGGGGGACCGGGTGAAACAGAGCCCCGCCGCATCCTGACTGAGGAGTGCTCCGGCCACAAAGGAGTGCCCAGTAATTGTGGCTCAAGAGGGGGCAGTACTTCCAGCTCCTGAGGGGGACTGCCTACTGGTGTGAGTGTCCCTGAGCGGCCCCCATGGCAGCGGGCTGCTCCGACCTTCTCGAGCCTCGTTATTGTCCCAGCGTAGGTGGCTCCAACGACAGGGGGCACATTTTGTGTAAGTTCCGTGAGGCTTACAACATGCTTTATCGCCCTGGCAAGTACATTATGGGCAAGTGTATTTCTAGAGCCCCATGGCTCCAATGTTGAACATATTTACTTAAAGGGCCCAGTTGGGTCCCACGGGAACCGTGTCACCCCAGTTTACGCGCCAGTTCTTGTCTGCCATGGCGCAGAGTTGTTCTAGGGGCCAGTTATGTGCTGCCTGGGGGCATTTATTTCTTAAAGGGGCCAGAGTGGCCCAGGGGCAGAGATTGTTCTTAGGAGCCCCTGAGGCTCCAGCGTGCTTTAGGGGGCCATTGTCCTTTCCTATAGGGACCCTGGGGACACATAGTTTCAGAGCCTGTGTGGCTCCAACGTTCTGCGCAGTGTTATGTCAGAGCCTGTGTAGCTCCAACGATTGGGCCCAGTTCTGTTCTAGGGTCAGTGAGGACCCTGTTGCAGTTTTGATTCCCAGCTGCCCAGCAATTAGTGGGCAGCTGCACCGTTTAGGTCTTGTGATTGTTCCCAGGTGCCCAGCAAATAGTGGGCACCTGCAAAGTTTAGGTTTTGCGCCGGTGGAGCACCCCTGACTGGCGCTCTATTGGCAGCGTGCCCTGGCATTCTGGACACAGGGCTCTTTAGTCCCTTTATTAGATGGGGGCTGGTATGTGATTTTATTTAGGCGCAATGTGATTATCTATGTGATGGTAATTGCCTAATGTGAGTTTTGCGCAATGTGATGTTTTGCTAGGAAATGTAATGCCGTTAATATGATTACGCACCTTGATCTTACACCTCTGAATGTTTTTAGGCATCATGTGTTTTTGCGCTATTGAGTTGTGTTCTGGCACCTCTGAATGTTTTTATGCATCATGTGTCTTCCTTGTTCCTACACCACTGAATGTGTTGGTTTATGAATCATGTATTTTTCCTTCCCTGCACCTCTGAATGTGTTTTTGCTGCATCATGTGCCTTGTTCTTACACAGCTAAATGTATGTTTTATGCATCATGTGTTTTCCTTCCCTACACCTCTGAATGTTGTGATGCATCATGTGTAATGTGTTCTTGCTTATACCCCTAATTGTATTGTGATACTTAGGTGGTTGTTCTTTCTAGTACAGGTGGTCCTAGTGATGTCCTGGTTCCCTGCGTGACATTCTCCTAAGGTGGTTAGGGTTGCGTAGGTGGTACTTACCTGTTACCAGTAGTTACTGGTTGTGTGCTAAACTTGCTAATTTGTGCTACAGTGATTTTATATCCTATATTCTATGTTCTAGAAGTGCTATTTCTACTAAGTGCTGATTCTGACAGTGGCCCATGTGGCCCTGTCCTGTGTAAATAATCCCTTGTGAATATTGCCCGTGCCAGTTGGCACAATGTACCTGTGTGATTCTATCTGATGTGTTTTGACAATACAGAAGTAATTTTTATATAACCTTGTGTGGAGTTCCTTTTGTGGTGTGCCTAGGATGTTGTTGCTGTTGTGTGCTGGCGCAAATACTTTACACAATGCTTCCGGGATAAGCCTGTCTGCTCGTGCCAAGCTACCAAGGGGGTGAGCAGGAGTTATCTTGGCGTGTGACTCCCTTGCCCTGACTAGAATGGTGATTTCTGCCTAGCTTTGGCTTCAGCCTTAGCCAACCAGAAATAGCCAGTTCTAACAAGTAGCACCTGGGCCATTCACAATGCTGGTTCCACCTCTTGTGGTGCGTCTGATTACCCTGGCCCACACTAACAAAAGAAGAAGTTGTGCACTGGCAGAGTGCACCCAGAACTGGTATGGACTGGGTCCAAGACCCCTCACACATAGAGAACAAAGACTTTTGGGGTATAAATATGAGAGCTGAAACCCCTGAAATTTAGACTACTATGGAATCAAGGAGGAACCTTTGCTGAGGAGACATGTTGAAGAGATGAAGGAGAAGTACTGCACTTGCTGTGTGTCTGCAAGGAGAAGGACTTTGTTGTGTGCTGTGTCCTGAAAAGAAAGTCTCCAAGGGCCTGAGAAGAGCTGGCCACCTGTTGCGGAAACACAGGGATATAAATGTTTCCAATGCTACTTCATGATCAAGAGGAATCCCTGCCAAAGAAGAAGAAGATTAGCAGAAGAGACTGAGGAGAAGTACTGCCCTTACTGTGTGTCAAAGGATGGCCTTCAGTTTGCTGTTTCTACTAAGGCGAGGACCAATGGACTTTGCTGTGTGCTGTGTCCCCTGCTTGAAGAAGGACTTTGCTGTGTGCTGTGTCCATCTGAAGAAAAGTCTCCAAGAGCCTGAGAAGAGCTGGCCTCCTGTTTCCGAAGTCCCAGCCACAAAGGGACTTCACACCCACCTTCTCTGATCTTCCTTGCTGGGAGTTCCAGGCTGCCAGGAGGGCCTGTAACTTGTTGTGAGGCATTTTTGCTGTGTGGAGCTGTAAGCGAGATGCAACGAAAGAGAAGCGTGACGCCGCCGCAACAGCTGCTGTTCCATCATCGAGGAAGCGTGTTGCTGCTGCCGCTGTATGCCGTCGCATCATCGGAGAAGCGTGCCACAGCTACAGATGGTGCTGTCACATCACCAGAGAAGCGTGTCGCTGGGCCGTCGCATCACTGAGAAAGCGCACCGCCGCTGAGTGCCACCGCAATACCAGAGAAGCGCATCGCAGTCACCGAGGGTGTCGTCGCAGGGCCTGTCGTGGCTTAGAAAATCACTGAGTTCCCAGCAAGGCCGTTGGGTGTGCATGAATCACCTCTACATTGTCGCATCGCAACAGAGGCGCCATTATGTTGTATCACACCGGATCGCCGCAACGCATCGAGGCGCCATCTTGTCACATCAGAACCGGAGTGCAGGAAGAATTGACACATCTCCTTCTCTGCGCCCCTTTTGTTTGTTTTGCATTACGCATCCCAGGTACTTTGATACTAAAGTGTTGCATTTATCATCTACAAGTTTATTTTTGCAACAACCGTTTATGAAGACATTCTACTGAGTATCTGTATGTTGAATTTTTGTTGTTTTGGTCTTGTTTAGTTTAGATAAAGATATTTTATTATTCTAAACTAGTGTGGTGTCCATTTGTGGTGTTTTCACTGTGTTACTGTGAGTGTTGGTACAAATACTTTACACATTGCCTTTGGGATAAGCCTGTCTGCTCGTGCCAAGCTACCAAGGGGGTGAGCAGGGGTTATCTAAAGAGTGTATCCCCCTTACCCTGACTACAAGCAAGGGTCCCTATTTGGACAAAGCTACCTACCTCTGCCAACTAGAGATCCCCATTTCTAACACTTACTCAATCACAGGAATTCACTTAAAATCTTAATCAAATTCACTCATACTTACTTTCTGACATTCAGGCTCAGGTTTACTAACATGTTGTCCAGTGTTTGCATCATTTTTGTGACGCAAATATGGTGCAAAGTGTCAGTGTGGATTTTACTATCCAACACAAATGCTGATTAGTATTGGATAGTATCCTAAAGTAACACAAAATTGCACTATACACTGCTGTATGTTATTTTAGTTCAAGTTGGCATTCCATGGGTGGTGCGTGAGCATTTCCGTCACTACCCATAGGTTCTGAGACAAATACATATTTACAAACATTGTTACAGAGGATTCACAGCAAAATGTTACCAGTTTTCAAGGCAGGCATAACAAGGAGAAATGTTTTAATTTCTCTTTATTTTTCAACTTTGCAGGTGTGCTGCATTGTATAGCACACATTCACAGTGGGAAGAAACTTAAAGCATAGTTTTTGTACTGGTAAGGACGTCTTCCAGTACAGAACCTAAGCTTCAGGGAACACACACACGCTTGCACAATGGCGCAAGGATGTGTGCGTTGCTGCCAGAAGTGCACCAGTGCTTAGTTATTTATGCCTTCCGTGCTTCCTGGGGCATAGACCATCAACCAGGATTCTCCAGCTGTCTCCTAACTAGACTTTTCTTTCCATCTGACTCCAGGAGTAACTCATCTCCATGCAGTTAGCCCTTGAGGGCTTGGCACCAGGGGGCATATTATCAAGGGCCTTATCTCCGCTTTTTTGGCTTCAAAAGCCAGAAAAATTTAGATAATATGTTCACCCTATTTACAAGGCGGTGCTAACATGCATTAGCGCATGTTAGGAGCCGTTTTCCCGACGCCTCGCTCTGCATCTCTAATGAGATGTAAAGTGGGCATCACTGGGAGTACCCCTCACGGAATACCATGTAAATCAACGCTATGTGCACATCGCAATATTTACAAGGCAGACCACAACACAGTTAGCGATTCTAAAATCCGCGCTAACCGCGCTTTTCATCGAAAACTAACGTCTGCTGAAAGCCTGACTTACCTGCATTATCCAATGGCAGGTGGGTTGTCAGGCTGAGTGCACCTTGGCCTATCAACAAAGTTTTCGCCATTCCTGTGGATTTTTTGCTGGATTTCTGGAGATATCCCCTCCTACAACGCCGCTATCGCTGGTATTTTTTCGTCCTAGAGAAACGCGTTGTTAATAACGCGCTAACCGTGCGATGAATTCCAGTGATAGATGGCGATAAATAAAAAAGCGCTACGCATGCTTTGCTATATGTTTTGCGCTATATAGCTGATATGCCCCGAGGAGTTTCATGGCCTGGCCTTAATTCTTTTCTTTTCCCATGAGGGTTCCAGCTAAGGGCTTGTCTGGCGTTGTTTGATGCAGGCTTGCGAAGGGTGTGAGCTATTCAAGCCCAGAATCATTTCAAGATTTTCTCATGAGTAGGGAGTTGGAAAATCTGCTTCCATAGTCCATTGTTGCTGATAAGGTTTGACCACAGATTTGTAGGATTTTCTTCAGACAAATGTTGATGAAGGTCTGGACTATATTGGTGGTGGTCTTCACTCTTGTCCTCTGAGTTTCTGCTCATTACAGAAGAACCGATTTTACGTTGGTGTTAAAAAGCCTGATCTTTATTTGCGATACCAAAGGGGAGGGGGCTTGTTTCCGCTCCATGGAAGACATGGCTTGGCAGTTCGGGCTGGACTGTTCCCATGAGGCACAGGGTCAGACTGATTTGCATATGGCCATGTCTGAACTGGGGTGGTGGAGTGAGTTAAAGAATGATGATGGATTAAACCCAGATCAGTTGACATGGGGTGAGTGTTTGATTTGCTCAAGCGCTCCGTCCATCATCCACCTTTGGTATCACTTGGATCTTTATTTGCAGCGTTAGGTCTTTGGAGCTCCAGATCTCCTTTAGCTGAATAAAGGAAGCCCTTGCTTTGCTGATTCGTACCTTGATGTTGCCATCTGTCTGCCCTGCTTGTCTATGACATTGTCGCTGTAGGTGAAGGCCTCAACCTCATCCAGTGCAATGCCTGCAAGAGTGACTCCAGTTGTAATCTGCAAATTTCAGGTCGTTGAGCTCCCTCCAAGGTGTCCACTGGATCCAATTCCTTTTCCTTGCTGTGGTTATCTTCATGATCCAGTCTTTAGCCAGCAGGAAGAGAGAAGGTGAGAGTTCTCACTATGAAGGTTTCAGTGAGTTTTCCTTCATGTACCATCTTGCAGGTCATTCCCTTGTAAGAAGTCCTGATGATTCTTACATGTTTATCTGGCAATATGTGGTGATGGAGGAGTTTCCAAAGGGTCTCCATGTCCACACTGTTGAATACCTTCTCATTGTCAAAGAAGTTGTCATAGAGGAGGGAGTTCCATTCAATTGATGGCTCAATGATGATATGCAGTGTTGCAATCTGGTCTGCACAGGATCTACCATTGCAGAAGACAGCTTGCTAGTCTCGTAACCGAACATTAACTAATTCCTGTATTCTGTTCAGGATGACTCTGTTGAACACTTTTTCTTGGGTTGATAGAAGAGTAATCCCCCTGTATTTTTTGCAGTGATTCAGGTCACCTGTCTTGATGATCTTGATCAGATATCCCTCCTTCCAGTCTAATGGCACCTTTTTCTCTTCCCAGATCCTTCCAAACATGAGGCAGAGCATGTCCACTGAATGTTGTTAGGTCCTAATGCCTTCCCATTTAGTAGGCATTTGATGGCTTGCTGTATTTCTACCTTGGTTGGTCTGCTGCAGTCGATTTTTAAGTCCTTATCAGCTGGCTGTATATCTGTTGGAGACTGTGGCACAGGCTGGTTCAGCAGTGCTTCAAAGTGCTTCACCCATCTTCGTTGTTGCCCTTCGTTAACCATGATTGTCTTTCCAGATTTGTCATTAACATGTATTTCTGGCTAGGTATATCTGCTTGAAAGTACCAGTGCAAAGGGAGAGAAACAATGCACCATATCCTAGAAGATAGGGTGCATGTTTTCTCTTTCCATTTGATGCAAGGCAGTGCAGCATCTTTGGTGCAGCATTTTCTTACATCAAAGAATAGCAAAATTGGGCCTCAGATAAAAGATTTTGAAATAAAATTGGGCCTCAGTCACGCACAGTCTCACTGACTACTTGTTATTGACTCTCACTTGCATTCCCTCACACACGCTTACACATTCAGACTCATACTCACACATATACACCCTCTCTCTCACATTAACACACTCTCACCCACAAGCATGAACACAACAAACATTTACAAATATTTTTACTAACCACAGCTGCCACCAAAGATCCCATTCCAGATAAGTGTCCTCCATTGTTTATTAAACTATGGAATGCAGTGTTTCCCCTGTGAACTTGCCACTGATTTTGCTGCTTCTGAGGCTGGGGATCGCATCGGTGACACTTGGCAACCCCTAAAAGGTGTCTATGCTGATGTATAACTTTTGGGGGACTATTCATAAAGCGCAACAGGCGCTGAGCCAAACAAAAACATAGGTGTTAACAAGGAACAGATAAAACTGAGAAACAGCAAGGAAAGAGGTAAGGATGCAATTTTCTGGTATATGTGGGTCATTGACCAATTGATTCTGACTAAAAATAAATACGTGGCTCTGATAAATACTGTGAATAGTGCTGCCAAATCAAACTTGTGTTTCTGGAGCAGGCCATTTATGTACATGGCAGAAAAGACATTCATGGATAATGGTGCTCTTTTAAGAACACATTGTATGCCTTAACACTTTCAGTGCTCATGGCGGAGCGGGTCCGTCATGAGCCAGAGTGGTTGTGTGCTCATGATGGAACCGCTCCGTTATGGCACCCAACCATGGGGGAAGCGCTGGCGCTTCCCCCATGGGCAGCCCAAGATTGTTCCACAAAGGGGAATGGCCCCACCCCCCATCAGTGATCCTGTGACATCAGCGTGCTCAGCACGCGCCAACATCATCAGGAAGTGCTGGCATGCCTGGAAGCCATTTGCTTCCAGGTTTCCCAAGGAGGAAGGGTGAGTGTTTCAGCTCTGGTAGGGTGTGGGGCCAGATCCACATGCCTTGAGCCATAGGGGGAGAGGAAACCGTGTTTCCTCTCCCCTGATGTCTCAATGCAGGGCATTCCTGCTGCAAGATCACGAACACAGTTGCGGTCATGCAGCAAGAATGCCCCCATTAGACACCTGGGATGTCTTTTGTCATGAAAGGAAGTGACCCTTTGGGCAAGAGTCTCTTCCTTTATGGGGAAATCTAATTTGAAGACTTTTCTGCCCCCCCTGGGGATAGATTGCCCAATTTTTCTGGGTGTTTCTATCCCGGGGGGGGGGGGCAGAAAAGACCACTAGAGCCAGAGATTGTTTTTTAATTAAATTGGAAGCAACCTCTTGGGTAAGGGTTGCTTCCAGGGGCCTTATTTTAAAAACAATTATATTCTGCCCCCTGAGGGCAGATTGGTTTGTTTATTTGGTCTTTCTGCCCCCTGGGGGGGCAGAAAACACCACTAGACACCAGGGATTTTATTTTGTTAAATTGGAAGCGACCCAATGGGCAAGAGTTACTTCCTTAGTGGGATCATTTTTTTGAAGACTTTTCTGCCCCCCGTTGGGACAGATTGCCTACATTTTTTGGTGTTTCTGGCCCCAGGGGGGGGCAGAAAAGCCTACTAGAGCCAAGGATTTAAAAGTAAATAAATTGGAAGCGACAACTTGGGCAAGGGTCACTTACAGGGTACATATTTATTTGGTTAATGATTTTTCTGCCCTCCTGGGGACAGATCTGCCACTTTTTTGGCCTATCTGCCCTAGATGGGAGGGGGAGGCAGAAACAATACTAATCACCAGGGATTTATTTCTTTAGCAAGGGGGCCCATTTCTGTCTGCTGTTTTCTGCCCCACCTGGGGGACAGATCCGCCTGGCAGAGAACCTCACCCGATCCCTTGGGAAAGATCACCCCCCATTTTTCTCAGCTCTATTGGAAGGCCCATCTGGCAGATTGACCTTTGGGTAGTGACTTTGCATGTTATAATGTTAATTGTTTTATTTCTTGTGAATTGCATTTGTAATGCTTTATTTCGCCCTTATTGTTTTAATTCAAGGCTTTTGCTATTTAGACTGTTCCAAGTTGCGGTTTTGTTACTGGTGGTTCTGCTATTTGCGTAGTTGCATGTGTTTGGTAAGAGACATTTTTTTGTACAATGTACATGTTTTTCATTTCTTTGCATGAATGTGTTTTTTGGAAATGGTGTAATAATAGCAGTATGTTTGGCTTCTGTTTTTTGAGTGTCAAAAACGATTTGCATTTGTGCTAGATGTGTATTTTGTTGTCTTGTGAGTAATTGGTCTTGTTTTTTTCTTTCTAGTGGGATATCGTTGGTTTTTGCTGTCTCTCTGCAGAGTAGGTGCTGGTGAGTGTAGTTGTCTCTTGCAAGTGAATCGTGTAGTTTTTGAGTATATAGATCTTTGTAATAAAGGAACACTTTTTAAACTTATTTTGCACAGTGTTGGTTGTTGTTGACTTGTTTGTGCAATCTCCTTTCTTAGTAAGGTTAATGGCTAGCCGCAGGATTACTGCTCAGCAGGTTGTAGGTATGCTTTTTGAGTTTTCCTCTGACCATGGTTCGGAGACTGACTCTGCATCTGAGGCAGAGGAGGCAGGGGAAGATTCAAGCAATGAGTTTTCTCCCCACCTGGCATCATCGGATGATGAAGCTACGCTCAGTGTGGATGAAGATACTCTTAGTGCGGATCAAGTGCCTGTTTTAGAGGAGGACATTGATGTGCCGATAGTGCAGCAAGAGGCATCTGGGCTGCAAGGCTTCCAGTTGAAAGTGATGAACTCTGGGTTGCCACAGGCAAGGTGCAGCCAGCATTGCCATACTTTAATGGTTTTCCAGGTTGTAGAGTGAATACAGAAAAAGTTTTGCCTATACATTTTTTTCAGTTGTTTATGGACGATGTGTTTTTGGTGACGATTGTTGAGCAGACAAATTTGTATGCCAAACAGTTTTTGAGAGACAACAGTGCCAGCCTTGGGCCCCACTCTAGAGCTACCCTGTGGAAGAGATGAAGAAGTTCTTGGGTTTAACTATTTTGATGGGCCTTCTAAGGAAGACATCAATGTCTTCATATTGGTCTACCAGTCCCTTGATGGAAACAGCTATATTTCTGGCAGTCATGAGTCGTGATAGGTATTTGCTTATGCTTCGGATGCTGCATTTTGTCGATAATGGTTTAGCGTTGCCACAAGATCACCCTGATTGTGACCGCCTTTTTAAGATTAGGCCTGTCATTGATCACTTTGTTGATCGATTTTCTGAGATCTACGCTGCAGGGAAAGAAATAGCAGTGGATGAGTCTTTGGTGTAGTTCAAGGGCCGCTTGGTTTTTAGGCAATACATTCCAAGTAAGAGGGCACGCTATGGAATTAAGCTGTATATGCTGTGTAATAGTAGGACTGGATATGTCTCAAATTTCAGGGTGTACGCCAGTAAGGAATCCAAGATTACCCCCCCCCCCCCCTGGTTGTCTGTCCACTTTTGGAGTGACTGAGAAAATTGTGTGGGAACTTGGTAGAGGACTTTTTAACAAAGGTCACCATTTATATGTAGATAATGTCTACACTAGTATGCAGTTGTTCAGGGAATTGGCCAAAGTGGACACTGTTGCTTGTGGCACAATCCGCTCTTACCATAAAGGTTTCCCAAAAGAATGTGTTTGTCATAAACGTGTGCTGGGAGCGTGCAGTGCATTGCGTCATGAGGAACTTCTAGCTGTGAATTTTTCATACAAGAGAGATGTCTGCATGCTGACTACCATCCATGATGAAAGCACTTCACCTGTAACTGTTTGAGGTCAGGTTGCTGAAGCTCACAAACCTGTGTGCATTTTAAACTATAATAGGCACATGGGTGGTGTTGATAGAGTAGATCAGACGTTGAAACCTTATGATGCTCTTCGTAAGGCTTCTATTAGGTATAAGAAGTTGGCTACCCATCTTTTTCACTTGGCAACCTTTAATGCTTTTGTTGTATTCAAGGATACTTGTCCTGAGTCAAAGATGACTTTTGCTAAGTTTCAGGAGTCGGTAATAGGCAGCCTTGTTCTAGTGGAACAGGCAAGTGTTCCTATAGTTGGAGTGGTGGAAGATGTGGCTAGATTGAAAGATCACCACTTTCCTAATCACATTCCTATCACACCCTCAAAAGACTTTCCCAGTAGGAGATGTAGAGTCTGTTGGCGAAGAGGTATGCGGAAGGAGACTCGTATGTACTGCCCAAGTGTCCTCCTAACCCTGGGATGTGTGTGCCTGCTTTTTTTAGAATGTACAACACGCAAAATAATTTTTGGGAGCATCCATGAGTTGTAAAGTGAACTGCCTAGTCTCTATTGTTTTATACTTTTTGTTCAGTTTCAATTTTGGCATTTGTGCAATGTATTTAGTTTCAGATTTTGTGTTAGTAGATTTGTATCTATTTGCAATTTGTTTGTGGGTTTTTTTGTATAAAAAATTCTAAATGTGATGGCAGTGTGTGTAGGCTGGCACTTGGCTGGTGGTGTGCGTGGACTGGGCTTGGCTGGCGGTGTGTGTGGGCTGGTACTTGGCTTCGCGGTGTGCGTGGACTGGCGCTTGGTTGGCAGTGTGCCTGGATTGGCGCTTGACTGTCGCTTGGTTGGTGGTGTGCGTGAACTTGCGTTTGGTGTTTGGTGTGCCTGTACTGGCACTTGGCTGGCGGTGTGGGTGGACTTGTGCTTGGCTGGCGTTGTGGGTGGACTGGCGCTGGGCTGGCGGTACATGAGTAGTGACTTGCTGCTGTTCACTACACACACTGCTAGCCAAATGCCACTCCACGCAATCTGTGAGCTGGTGTGGTTGCTGTGTCAGGACTGTGGGCGTGTGAAAATGATGGGCCCTTCAATGGTGATATCTGCTGGTGTGAGTTTTGTAATGTACTCGGCCCGCAGCTGGTGGCGTGGATGGTTTTGTATGTGGCACATGTATGAAAGGTGTATGAATGGCCTGTGAAGAGATTGGTGCCTTGTCGTGGCTTTACAGCTCATGAGCTGTGAGTCACTGGTTCAGTTTATCGTCCTTTCAATTATTAACAGTGCATTTCATTTTTGTGAAATCCTTGGTTAATACAACTGTATATACTGAACTATCACACACCATCATGCCATATCCAACCAGTATGTATGTCTGCTTGAGAAATAGGTGGTTGTGCAGAAATATTAATCTTTCCTGTTTTTGTCAAGCAGGGTGTTGGTTTCGTGCCTGGTGGTGTAAATGGTTTTGTGTGTATCAGGTATGAAAGGTGTGTGAATGACCTGTTAAGCGGTTGGTTCCTTGTCGTGGCTTCACAGCTCAGGAGCTGCAAGTCACTTGTTCCGTTTTTTGTCCTTTCAATTATTGACAGTGCATTTCATTTTTGTGAAATCTCTTAATAAAATTGTATATACTGAACCATCACTTGCCCTCCTGCCAAATCCATCCAGTATGTATGTGTGCTTGAGGAATAGATGGCTGTGCAGTAATGTTTGCCTTTTTTGTTTCACTGCCAAGGTGTACATTTCATCTAAGAAAAACCTACCAACTGTAGATCTTGTTGTAAACTAAACACCCATGGGAGTACATGGTGATCTCTATCTTGAGGATCCCAACAAGTTATCTTACCCACAATGTCCTGCAAACCTCAAAATGTGACTGACATATTTTCCTTGCATTAT